>NC_056725.1:63772576-63941474 GCF_019279795.1 Protopterus annectens
AAAGCGCTGCCTTGATGCATACCCATCGGCCATGCGTGATCGACCATATGTCACATTGCCACTGTAACCCCTACCACCTCCCAAGTGCAGATATTGGCACAGCTGCCAGATACAGTGGTAGTACGCAGGATGCACCACATACCGCTGCATGCCTGCACAAATCCCATGTAGCGGGTGTGGCATTCCTAGCACCACCATGTGTGCAGGAATGTATGCCCATGTATGCCACAGATCGGGGGGACTATGTGCCACGTGCCACACATCACTGTACACCATGGTAGAGATCTGTACCTACCTCAGTGTGAAGTGCATCGATGTGGATGGTGCAGTACATGCAACACGTCATCCCTCCGTGTAGACATGTGTGGCCACCACCATGTCAATGTGTCAACATGTGTGTATGTCTGCTGCCTGTTGAGAGGGTGTATGCAGATATAGTGTTGTGACTGGACACTGACCACACAGGGTGACCATCCCGTACTCGTGCAGCATTGTACAGCCCTGTCATTGCCATACCTGTGAGCCTTACTGGCCACCTGTGCAAGACCACCCCCTGTGACATGGCGCGTCAGTGCATTGTCTTGTGAGGGTGCTGACCACACAGACAGGTGTCCCCATCTGCACACAATGGTGTGTGTGCCATAGAGGTGTACGCACCGTGAATGCGGGCATATTCATGTACCGGTACAGCATCCGACTGTCGAACACCGTGCACCACAGCTGACAGGTGGCACCTGCGGTCAGTAGCCAGCACACTGCGTACGACACCTGCAGAATGTCACCATACCTGTACTGTGTTATGCCATGTATGTGATGTCTCTGTCCACCATAGCCCGTGGCACCGACCATAGGTGTCAGGTGCAGTATATGTGTGGACATGTGCATAATGTACCGTGTAAGCAACGTTACACTGTATCCGGCTCCGTGCTCTGCAGGTTTATGTGTATGACCTCTCATCTTGCAATCCCGACTGTCTGTTCTCTATATCACAAAAGCTCTGCACCTGCTCCCATAGTATTCCTACATAGGTAAAGTACATGTATACTAAATGGAGTACTACACTGGCCTAGAATCCCCTTGTCTACCCACTTCCCTATAGGTGCCTTCTGACCCGGTTACACAGCAAATGCATTCACATTCTCTGGCATGTCGAAGGGTCAATTGCTAGCGACCTCTCCTGTTCAGATGGTGAATCTGGGCATCCTGGCCACTGTTACAGGTGCCTCATGGACACGGACAAGCCGCACCTCCCCCAATGAACATAACACATGTGACAGATGCAACTATATAGCCAGACAGGGGGCTGTGCTCTCTCAAACCATGACCGGCAAGACCAAGCGGGAGGGGAAGGACACCATGCACACCACATACCCAGTGTCACATGTGACTATTGCAAATGCTAATCAAACACATGAACACACTAAGACATACCAGGAGGCACTGTTAAAACATGTCACAAACCTAACGAGCCCTCTGAAGCAGACACACAAGCAACTGCCTCCACAAGACATAGGACATGCAACACATAGTTCTCAACGTCAGTGTGCTAAACTGTCAGAGCCCCAAAAGCAACACACACACTGCCAGACACACTTGTAATGGGTGACGCCACTGTCAGACACACCAAAGTCCCACCCACCAGACTGAACAAGGGAATGATCACAGTAGGCTGCCTGCCAGGCGCTGGAATACGCCACATAACACATGCACTCAGGTCACTCCACAGCATGTACAGGTATGACGCGGTCATTGCCCATGCTGGTGTCAACGACTGGAGACATACCACCCTGGGATACATTAAAGGAGACATAGAGGGCCACTCAGATTGTGTAGCCCAGGCCGGCATGTCCCTGACCCTGGGCAGTATCCCACCCTCATCAAGTATGATGCCACTATACTGGCTCAAAGTGGTCACCCTTGATAATGTGCCTGGTTACCTGTGTCAGTCTGAGGGGATCCAGATTCCTCATACCTGGGATGACATGCTTGGCACGCCACACCCCTTCGCAAGGTATGGCTCGCACCTGTCGCCCCTGGTCTTCAAGGGTTTGGCTAAGGCACCTGCCACCCCCACAGTGCCCACTGCAGGCAAGGCTGGAATGATAAACCTACCACCCTACACTACAAACCTGGAGAACACACAGGGTAATGCTGCTCAGTGCCAGTGGTCTACGCCCAAGCTGCACACCCTCAAATGCCCTCCTCAGTATGGAGGACATCGATGTCAGTGCTGTGACTGAAACATTGATCAGGGCTGCTGAGAGCACCCCAGCACTATCGGGTCATACCCCATATCACGCGTTCAGGACTATAACCCGGACCTAACACAAAAGGAGGGGGAGTCTCCATTTCCATGAAGGATACACACACCTCCAGGTTGGCAGAGATGCACGTAGCAGCGGGGAATATCCAGGTGCAATTAACCATGGGTAGGACTGCCCTACAGTTTGTTGTATGCTACAGACCACCCTCCCAAACCCAGGATACCTGCACAGCCTTCCTGAAGACACTGGTGAGTGTGAATGCTCTCGCAACACCGTCATATTGGGTGACATCAACCACCCATACATAGACTGGGAACATTACCCAGTACACAACACCCTACACCAAAGGTCCCAGGTGTTCATACACCTGAATGCTGTGGAACAACCATGCACCATACCCACAAGGGGGGGGACGTATACTAGTTCTGATCATCACACATGGGGACGATATGCTCCACACAGGATGTACATCCCTCAATGGTGATGTCAGACCGTATAGTGAACCCACTGGAGATCCGTTACCTGCACCCAACACCGGCATGGGAGACCACAGTGACGACCTCTCCACAGCGAACCACACACGTCATACGACCGGTGTGGTACCCTACAAGGCCTCCATGCCAGTGGTAAACACAGGCCACACTGCTGAAACCCTTACAAATGCCTTCTATGAGCACCCCCAGGAATGTCTGCACCAAGCGATCCTGAAAACATCAGGACCTTGTCCACCGAAGGCAGGCACATGGTCTGGTGGACCCCAGCCATTGACAAACCGTACAACAAGAGTTGAGAGCTAATACATGACAGAGCAATATCAGTACCAGGGAAGGCATCACTGATTAATACCGGCGTTAACATACGATCACTCATACAATCATCCAAGGCCGCCTGTGGGAGTGGTACTGCAAAATACACATAAGACAACCATAGGGCCTTCCTTAGCTATGGTAGGAACATGGGTGGGAGCACACAGTCATGCCCGGAATTACTCCAGAATGGTACAATGATCACTGAACCCACAGACATTGTCAACAAACCAGCGGACATGTTCCATGCATACATCTACCCCCCCCCCAAGAGGGGACGTATCCATCCCACCAGAGTCTAGCCTCCCAAACATCCCGTATGCCCAGGAGAGAGCTGATATCTGTTAAGCAGTGAACACAGCATCAATGGGACCAGATGGTGTCCCTGGCTGTGTGCTACACAACCTCATTGAAGCCCTCACCCCACACATAAGGCCACTGTTTCATCTTAGGCTTACTACAGGCTACGTCCCCGATGGATGGCATACGGCAACTGTGGTCCCACTACACCAGGGTAGTGCTCTTATGGACTGTAGACATCCCTGCCCTATCAGCTTGACAAGCCTTGTCTGCAAAGCTGTGGGGAGGTCCATACTGGAGCCCATAAATAAAGACATTGGTGTACAGCCAATACCGAAACATACCCACATCGACTTAGTCAAGGCCAGATCCTGCCTCCCAAACCTGCTCGACCTGTCTGGAAGAGTCACTAAGGCCATTGATGGGGGTACGTCGGTTTGCACAGACTACCATGACCTGTTGGGAGCGTTCAAACCACACTCCTCGTGTGCATCATATAAAGGCTCACCAGCGTACATGTGGAGACATATGTCACACGATGGTTTGCCAACTGGATGGAGGTCACACCACACAGGGTTTGTGTTCCTGGTGCCATGTCAGACGCCAAGCTGGTCCCGAGTGGTGGCCCACAGGGCTCAGTCCTGGGCCCCCTCCTGTTCGGCATTCAACTTTCCAATGTGCATGCAAACATAGGGGGATTGTGGCAGACAAGGTATGCAGATGACTGCACACCGGCCACCATACTCAACACCCCATCAGACACGGACATCCACCTGGGGTCTCATAGAAATGGATAACTGGTGCCAGAGCCATGGCCTGATGCTACATGCCAGGGAAGGTGTAGACCTACCCTTTGGGAAAGACATGTTCACCCCGACTTACCATATAGGTGGTAATCCATTAAACATGGTGGACGTGATCAGGGACATGGGTACCAAACCTGTCGGTAACCTCTGTCGATACTCACATTGCCAATGTGGTTGGGAAGACATTCCACTGTGGACACCTGGTCATGAAGGGATTCACATCCACATCAGGGGAGGTCATTGTACCCCTGTACTCTTCACACATCAGACAAATGATTGCGTACAACGCCACATCTGGAATGTACCTAACCTGACACCTGCAGCACTCGGAAGGACCTCAAACATTCCACAACACAGGGATAAAGGTGCTGAGACATGTGTCACACGCTGCCCGACCGAGGGGACTCCGGCTGTATACCTTCTCAGCCCGTCTGCTCTGTGGTGATCTGTGCCTGACATACACGGCCATGCCCGACCTGGGTGACATGGACATGTTCCACCTCCTAGGCTCCAAGCAAACACGGGCACAGAAGCAACTGACAGAAACCTCAACACGGACATAAATAGGACGTGCTGGGGGGACAGGGTCATCGCCCAGAGACCCCTACAACATGGAAAGGATTCCCAGCCCATGTGAAGCAGAGCCCCTGACTGACTTTGTCCAAGAGTAATCCTGACGTGTGGATGTGTGATCGTAGGTATGCGCCAGGCATCATCTCTGTGTCACTGCTGGACAGAGGGACAGTGGACCGATGGATGTAGTATCCTCATCCTAAGGGGTGGTGAAAGCCACACACACTCTGGCTAGGCTTACACATGCCGTAGGGCACATAGCCTGGTATGTACCCATGCCTATGTACCTATGTAGGGGTCCATGCAGGTTGCGGGTACCTGTGGTATGCTGATATTGCCAGATGTGCCTGTGGGTAACCCACAGCTACACGTGGGGGACTGATAAGAGTGCTCCCAGTAGGCACATGCAAGTACACCATATTTGGCATACAGGTTAACAGACCCAACATGGTGCTACACATGTAACCGCCACGCATACCGTGTACACAGATCAATGTATGCTGCACCTGCACTACATGGTATGTCTGCTGCATGATGTCAGTACACAACCCACATCACATATGCACCTGTCACCTGTCATACACAACCACTGCAACATACACATCACGCACTATGCGGACACAGGTATCACATACACCTCTCACTATCTTGTCCACCCTGTGCATCAGAATATGTTTGCATAACCGTGCACCGATCGTGTGGATCATGGTGCTGCAGCAGAGGCTTCATCATATGCACAGGGTGATATGTGTGCCAGGGGCATAGGCTGTACCAATGGATGACATCATGTGTGTGTGTAAGGGCCGGTGCATTTACTGGGCATGACTGTGCAGAATGCATGTGGATGTGGTGGAGCCCTACAGTTGTGTCTGCTGTGTGTGGGTATGTGTGTACACAGTTCAGCCATCTGTGATGCCTACACGGGGTATACTTGGCAGCCCCAGACTGTACAGTGCAGGTTGTACGGCTCACTGTGTCCACCTGCAGCCACGTGACCCGTGCCTGCCTGGGGTCGCACGGGCACTACCGGGTGGAGGTATGGAGTGGCCACTCTCCGATGACACATGTCCGCTGGAACTGTGTCCATGCTGGGACTGTCCAGGGCCACGTCCACGTGGCCTGCTGTGTCCTGGTGTGGTTGGTGTAGCATCAGCTGCACTGCTGCTGCTACCAGCACTGTGTGAGTTGGCATGAGAGGTGGCACGCACACGTCGACCTGCACTAGGTGGTGTTGCTGGCCTACGGCCACGTGTCCTACACCTCACCCCTACCAGGTGTTCCAGCACAGACAGCTGACGCTCGCGGATTGACATGCCTCGGTCGAGGATTCCAACCATCTCACCTAATCTCCTATCCAGAACATCGGCAAGCTGCTGTTGAGCATTCGCCAATGACTGGATGTTCTCATTTAAGGAATGGATTGCGGCCCTCTGCAGCCTCTGCCCTTCTTGGTTCTGCCGTTCAGCATGTGCCTGTGCTGCCATTACAGTCTGGAACATGCGTCTGGTGATACCAGCTGCTGCACCCTGTACGGCAGGTGCATGTCTACCAGAGCTCCTCCTACAAGCAGCACCAGCCACATGCCTGTGTGGCACATCACCAGTCATTACACTGGCAACATGGTGTGTACCCGCACCTTCTGTAGCCACCACACATTCCTGCTCAGTGCCAACAGACGCTGACTGTCCTTCCTCTATGGGCAACGGTGATGTGGTATGTGTCGGCATCTGAACCGCAGCGGAGATGAAGGGGACATAGGTGGGATGTTAAACAATGGCACAGCTTCTGCCCGTGACGACCCTGCCTGTGCCTTATGCATATGGTCATCACCACTAGTATCTGTGGGGACACTAGCATCAGATGGACCGCAGGAGGGGAACGCACCTACAGCACCTGTGAATACAAAGACATACTGTAAGATACATTACACACATGCAGACACACACGCAGACACACACACACACACACGCAGACACACACACAGACACACACACACACACATGTGGAGACACACACACGCTGACACACACACGCAGACACAAACACATGCAGACACATCATGCATGTGATATTGCAGATGGCATGCAGCATTCCCACACCACAGCTCAGTGAATGCAGGCCAGGCATTAATAGTGGTAGTATGCATACTGCCCTGGGGTGCACACTACATCAAGCAGGTGTCATTTCAGTAGGCATGCAGTACACACATTCATGGCAGTTTGCATGCATTACCGTGATACACCGTGTGGCCACAGGCGGGTTAACAGTACACATGGCTGGCATCACTTTGTCATGTACTCCGCCAACATGTGCGATAACATGTGGACATGTGACGATGGTGTCCCACCACATGCACCACATCAAACTGGACGTCACAGTGCAGTGTTATGTGTACAGGCTACAGATAGAATGCATGTGTAACAAGGATGTCTGTGCAGGTGTGGTTGGTGTGAGCTGTGTACATAGCTGTACAGTGGGGAGTACGGGCACTGTGCCACTGCATGGCAGCAAGACACAGGTATGTTTCTGTGCGATGCGTAACATGGACGCATTGCATTGCCATGTGTGCAACACAGTCATGCTGTTCCACAGCACGTATATGGTAGACATTGGTGGCACCTCCAGTGGCTGCAGACAGGCATTTCGTTTGTCTGGTGTACCACATCAGATGTACAGGGGGTCCACTACAGCTATGATCGCACTATGTGTGGACAGGGTGCAACGGTGACTACCCACTGCAGATGTACTGTGTGGCAACATGCCTGTGGGTATCACCCATGGCCATGTTTGACTGGGTCATGGACAATTGTGTGTGGTGGGCATCGTGTACACATCCCTGTGGTGGCCCATGTGACATACACCCATACTAGTCTGGGGTGTCACAATCCTGAAGGCTATGCAGACATTGTGGATGTCTGCTATGTCATGCGTAGGTCATGTCATGGTGTGACATTGTTGCAGACAGAACACCACGTGCATGGGACATGTCATGTGCCATGTCACAACGTGTGCACACAATGCAGTGGCATAGGTCACATTGGTAACACCTGTGTGCTGGCCAGATCACAGCTCACTATGTGGTACTGTGTGCATACCGCAAAGGCATTCCGATGCATACTACACATGCAGCCATTGTAGAACACCTCCACCATTGTATACATAGCTGACTGCACATATCACACCGATGGGTTATGTGGTGTCATGCCGGTGTATACTAACGGTTGTATCTACTGTACATGGGTGGCATGTGTGTCGGTGGTGCAACCTGTATACCATGACTGGAGCAGACCCAGGTGTGCATGTCATACCTGGACACATGGGGAATATCTATACACTGTAACATGCCTATTACTAGCAACAGTCTCACCTGCGACGGACCCATGGCTGTGCGACACGCCAGACGTACCTGTATAGGGGCGACACAACAGTATACACATTATCCATTACTGTAGCCACAGTAAGCACTGTGCATGTCACATCATGTACCTGTGTGGTAGCATGTGTTATGCACATGTCTGCAACACAACGTAGCATACTGTAGTATGCAGCTTGTGTGGCCATATACCTGGCATGTGTTGGTACATTATGTGGTGTACTATGACACCCACACCTACGTCAGTTATCATACACACATGCAAGACTGACTTACCAGGCAGCTCCAGGCTCGTTGGTTGGGAGACACCCACCTCCACGATGGCAGCGAGTGTTTCTGCATGTTGTTCCCTGGGTGTCCCCAGACTGGCCAGGAGCTCCTCCGTGTGTGTGAGTGGGTGCTGGGTTGGTGGCCCACCACCTGTCCCACCTTGTTGTCTGGTGATTGCGGCAGCACGCTGTTTCGCGTGCCGTATTAGGTCTGTGCAGTGTCAGCGGATCTGCTGGTAGGTGCGGTTGTTGCCACCCACGTTGTTCACCCTCCTGCGCATATCCTGCCACACGTCGTTGTGCTGCTGTGCTTGTTGTGGCACATGGCTGAATAGTAGCTCGTAGTTGTCATGGAGCAACGGTATTATCATGTCATCCTCCTGGCGGCTGAAGGCTGGCAGCTGGGAATGTGGCATTATCTGTAAGACATAATGATGGTGACAGGTCACATTCACACTGATGTACTGGCATACTGCTGGACATACATTGCTATGACATGTACAACATCTGCACAGTAATCTCTGCGATGCATCATGGCAGTGACACAGCTGACGTGTTGCCATCACACAATTAAGCAGTGGGTTTCATATCATATCTGTGTGTCAACTCATCACACTGTACACACACCATGTTGATGGCAGCCTGCTGTGGACATGTGTACCTGCCTGCACTTGTGTTCATGCCAGTTGGCACGTGTCCCAATGTGACAACAGTTCTACTGTTCACCTGGATGCTGTGTATATGTCACTAGGCATCACATACGCGGCCATTATGAACGTCAGCGGTGGCACTGCACACATACACATGGACACCTGTACATGCATGTGTTGTGCCATGTACACAGCACTGTGCGGGTGTTGGCCAACCTGCCACGACTCACCTGTATTGCACATGTGATACACATGGGACATTGTGTAACCATGTGACATTAGCAGGAAAGGTCATGCATAGCATGTGCGCACGCCAGTTGTTCACACCAACACACAGCACCTGTGACACCACAGGGTGCATCAGTGCCATATTACTGCTGTGGACGGTTGATAGTGCAAGTGCCATTTGTCCATCACACCATGTAGGACTGTGATAGCATGTGCAGCCTTTCTGGGCAGGGCTGCATGGTATGGCAGGGTATGTCACATACATGGCACTGGGATGTGTCCCACCTGGGGGGTACTGCTATTGGCAAGGTGGCTGTCCATTCCATATGTCATTGCTATGTGTATATGGACATTACACATGTCTATCATCATGGTGTGGACAATGGCCTTCTGCAAGGTAGGCTGCACGCTGCTTGGTGGGGGTGTGTATGGTGCATGCAGGTATTGCACATCCATGCATGCACATTACCCCTGACAGGTGCTATGTGCTGCAATATTGTTCAACACAGTGCTGTATGTGCCCACACACTGCTATCCCGTGCACATGGGTGGTTGCCTGGCCTGACATCGGTACCACATATGTCTACATCCAGTGCCTGCTGCCACCCCCATGTCAGCTGGTGCACCACACAGTGCCATACAGCATAGGTATCCATGTATGGGGACAGGGATGTTCACATAGCAGGGGCACTGATGGTATCATCCATCGGACCATACACGTATGACGCACACCTCACACACACAGCCCATTCAGTATGTTGTTCGCAACACTGACACAGCTATACTGCTAGGCCGGGGACATTCCCAGACGTACATACACAGATGCGTGAACATCTGTCTGTGGCATGGGCTACAATAATGGTGTGGTTCGACACATAACGTGTTTGAGTGTGGCTGGCACAGACCTTCTGTGCACATGTCTACACAGTAAGCCTGTTCTACAATAGCCAGCGGAGATGTGCTGTGCACATGTCAATTCTGCACATTGTGTTGGTGGCTGTCTGTCCACGGGCCAGTGGTGGGACACACAGGGGTATTAGTGAACATATATGCATGCCACCCTGTACTGCTGTACTGCTAGCTTCTCGGGTGCTAATGTGTCATGGACATGCACACCTTACCCGAACAGGTGGTAGTGGGTTGCCACCCATACCCATCTCCTCTTATGGGTTGCTATGATCCAACACCCTCTTTGTGTTGTATGTTCAGGCTATGCACCTGTGTGGGGCATGTGGGCATGCAATGCACTACTGCGTACCTTTGCACCCATTGCAGAACATGTCACACAGGTACACTGGCAGCCATACACTTCACAGCTTGATGACGGCACAACACGTGTTGTACACACATAACACATATCCTGTGGGACATGGTCATATGTACAGGCATGTCCAACAGTCACGTACCACTGCTACCCCTACATGACGGATATGCAGGACATGTGGCGGTACAGCAACTGTTACATGTAGTCATGCAATGCCCCTCTACCTACATGGCATGGTACTGCCTGTGGGGGATATGCGTCTGCATCCATGCTATGGCCATAGATGACAGTTGTACATCGATATGTGCAACATACCTCATTTGGTGTTCTCATGGGTGCATGTTCAACATGGCTCCGCATTGTTTGTGTGTCACACAGTCATTGTTGTACATGGTTTACATGCCAGCCATGGTGTACTGTGTGTGATTCCATGTACTTCATTGGAATACCAGCATTATACATTATAACGGCGTATTCCAGCCATCACATAGCCTTCCTAGATGACACTGTTATCCAGCCAGTAGGAGGTGTTCCACCATCTGCACATACGTCACACAGTACGAGGGCGGCTGACACCCATTCTGGGGACAGGGTTCTGACTGCTGTGGATGGGTGTGATGCTGTCGACAACCATGACTGCGCCTGATGGTCACATCTGGATGGGTAACATTCACAACACACACCTACCTTCACGTAGCAACACATCATCCACAACAATGGACATTCCTGCCAGAACAATGTGTGCAGTATGTCTGTATGACCACTGCAGGCACCACTGGTGGCCCCCAGCATGGCAGCCAACAGCACCAGTGTATATCCTGTGGAACCATGGGTTACACCATTCACAACACACCTGTCTCAGATGACCCTGTTGTGGATCACAGTGCAGTTCCACACATCATGTTACACTAGACATCATGCACTGATATGTTGCGGATGTGTGAACGGCTGTGCAACTCAACATATGCACACATGACACATCACCTGGTACAACATGTCTGTCATACCACATGTTATTGTGACCACCCTGTGATGGCATTATACAGGCTACGTGTACTGGGACATGTGATGGCTCACTGGTATATTCACCCTCCGGGTGTGTGTCTAGCCAAGTGTACAGTAGGCAGTGGTCTGAACACAGGGACACTGTACATTGACCTACTCTGTCACTGCAACTGTTGACTATGCTCATACTGTACTTATACAGGCATGTGGTATCTGACCACTATGACAGTCCTGGTTGACCACACTACTGTGGCACACATGACCTGCGGACATCTGCCTGGGGTGTGGAGCACACATGTACATCTTCACATGCTATACTGCCTCTGTGGCGGTGTCACATGACTGTCTCCAGCAGGGCTGTAACAGGCAGGCACGGCATGCGGTCATGTGGGACAATGCTTGCACCTTCCACTGTGCTGCACACAAGCAAGGCACACACACTAGTGCACCTCTCACATTTATCTGCAGTGCCTGGGACCTGCCTCCATGCTCTGCACAGCACACCTGCAAGTACAGATTGTACACGGATCATACCTCCCAGGCACATACCTGGACTACAACACACACAGGTGAGGGGATCCCACATCACACAATGTTTTGCGCACATACTGGATATTTGCCGAACACAATGCATCGTAGGTGCTCCATGTTCAGATACCCATGTTTGTGACCGCTAGACACATTGTAACATGCAACAGAGATTACACTGTACACCACAGGTTACATGCTGTCTGTGTTGTCATACTGTACATTGGGCCTCGGACAGCTGCTACTGCCATGTGCTGACAGCAACCCACACTTCCCTAGAACGGACTCCCATGTACCCACACATGCTTGGGCATGCACTCCACCTAGCTGGGTGACACATACACAACACATACCATACCTACACTACCCTCAGCATGCACGATACCTCCATGTGTCTGGTGTGTTAAACCTGGGGTTATCCCCCCTCTGGTAGATGAACATATATGCTTCACGGCCCTGCTAGCCACACCCTGGACACACACCCATCGCAGCATACATGGTACATGTGCTCTACAGCCGGTACTACTGACGTCTGCTGACGGGGTTGTTAATGGCATGGTACCCGGCAGATGGACAGTGTACATGACTATGCTGACACATATCACAGTGCACTTCCGTAGCATGTACGCAATGGTAGGGACCATGCTATTCCACACAGAGACATGGCGGTACTGGCCTTTTCACAGACGCCACGGTGGTGGTCATGTTCCATGCACATCTGCTGTATGGGCACATGTGCAGGCTGTTGCACGGTGGGTATATTCACATGTGTGGGGTGCATCACTTGACAGCTATGGTGGGTCCTCGTGGTCCATCACATGCTCCAAGGCTAGCTACCTACACATGACTGCCGCACATTGCAGTGTGGGTCCTCAGGCAGTGTGGTGGTATGTCTGTGTTGTTTGGCTACATCCACATTCGATGTCGCTGCATAACAGTCACCCAGGCATTGCAGACTGAGATAATGTTGGCAACATGCCAGGCAATGGTGTACCTACCAACAATACACACTCTCACTCACTACAGGGTTTCAATCCATACATGGACATCGTAATGTCCCTGTGGACACATACATGGTACTGCCATGCACACATTATGTCCTAAGACACTGTCCCAATGTCACCTTCTGATCTCCCTAGCTGTTATGTCCCGCCAACCTGTTTGGTATGTGTCTCCACACCAGCCCACTGAATTCACTGCTAGCCTGTTGTCGGACATTGTGTACCTTGACCGTCACACTGCCGCATCTATCGCACTACACATGGGTGGCACTGCATTGCACGTGTGGGACTGCATTCGTACACCCATGACTGGACCATTTTGTATGGCACTGGGGCACATCCTCACAAACGTGCTTCACACACTCATTGATGACCTCCATGCCTTTACTGGCACCCTTGTTGGGCTTCTGTGTGCCACAGCATGCCACATACACATGCTGGCCACCTATCATACCATTGCATGGGTGGTTGGTGTGGTACAGAGGGCAACAGATCAGACATTGTCCTCTCATTGCCCTTCAGCACCATTCCACATTCTGGTATTGGCAATGTACACATCCGCTGTCACATCATACCCTGTGTCTCAGGATGTTAGGCTATATGACTCCTGGACAGGACACACAGTGGTGTAAGCATATCATGCTACCTACTACATGTCAGGTACATGTGGCATTACACAGTCCTCAGTCATGGGGCCCCTCATGTTCACTATTTGCTTACATACACAACATGCTGTCACAGAGTACTGTCCATGCCTAGATATCCCACATCTACATACCTGGCACCATTATAGCTCCACCTGCTCATACTGATAACAACCGTACGGGTGTTGGTGTGGCAGATACATCATGTGGGTGTCATGGCATCAGGATGCATGACACATGGTGCATGCACATCACCTTTGCATAGCAACATTCATCCACTGAGTATCACATGGATACTGTCCCCGTACATGCATATCAAATTGTACATGGCTGCTGTACACACACATGCCCCACATGGTGCTGTGGTTGCCGTATTCCACTGTGGCATGGGTACACATCTGCAGGGCCACACCTATCTATACTGTGTGTGATGCTGGTACATAGGTAGCCATTGTACCTGTGGCATACACACATCTACACACGGGCAGGGTTACAATACCACATTCGTGGTGTACCTTCCACAATGGCTACGACTTTACATGGCACAGCATTATCATGCCATGATGTGTACCAGGCTCAGACAGTTTACATATGCGGCTGACAGATGGGTAACACATCTGTACACATCTGCATACCACATACACAGGGGTGTCTTCTGCTCTGACATGGACCATGTCCTCCGCATTACTGATGCATGTAGTACTCATACATGGCAATTGCAGTGGGCAGTGTGAATGGACCACTCATGGATATGTGCACACATGCCACATTGGTTCATAGGTTCATAGGTTCATAGGTTCATACTAGGCTATCTGCCCTAGGGCATTTATAAGCCTAGCCAGAGTATGTTTGGCTTTCGCCACCCATTTTAAATTAATTTTGCTATGCCCTTTTTCGAGGTTAGTATACTGTGCCTCTGTCTAACAGTGACACAGAAGTGATACCCGGAGTAAACCTACGATCTCCCATCCACTCATCAAGATTCCTCTTGAAAAAAGTCAATGAGGAACTCTGCCTAACCTGGACTGGGATTTTATTCCAGAGTGAAGGGAGCCTCTGGGTTATGAATCTGTCCCTCCAGCATGTCCTATTTATTTCAGTGCTGAGGTTCAAGTCTCGAGCGCAGTAGCTCGATGGGATTTGGATTTTTTGAGGTGCAGCATGTCCCTTAATTCCAGGTTGGACATGGCCTTATACATCAGGCACAGGTCACCTCTGAGCAGGCGGTATGCCACTGAGTAGAGCTGGAGTTTCTTTAACTGGGCAGCATATGGCATCTGTTTGAGCCCTTTGATCCTCTTGGTGAGGTACTTTTGGGGTCTTTCCAGTTGCTGCAGGTGCTTGGTAAGGTACATCCCAAAAGGGGCATTGTACTCAATTATGGGCCTGATGAGGGATGAGTAAAGAGGCGATGACCTCCCTAATCTAGATGTGAATCCTTCATGATTAGGTGGGCTATATAAAATGTTTTTCTAACCACTTTGGCCACGTGGTTGTCAAATGAGAGATTGCTATCAACTTGGGTCCCCAGGTCCCTAATTACTTCTTCTGTACTTAATGGATTACCACCTATGTGGTAATTTGTGGGCACTTTGTTTTTGCTAAAGGGATGACTATACACTTTTGGCTTAGCTTGAGGCCATTGCTCTGGCACCAGTTGTCTGTTTCACGAGGCCCTTTGGAGGATGCTTGTGTCGGCTGGAGAGTCGATTATGGCGCCCAGTTTGCAGTCATCTGCGAACTTGGTCAGCCACAGTCCTTCCGTGTTGGCCTGTACCTCCGAGAAATATATACCAAACAAGAGAGGTCCCAGGACTGAGCCTTGTGGGACGCCACTTGTAACTGGTTTGGAGTCTGACATGGCTCCAGCAATTCTAACCATGTGGGTTCTGTCCTTGAGCCAGTTTGCAACCCATCTAGTGACATAGGGGTTTATATTTCAGCCCATTGCATGGGCTGGGCTTCTGTGTTACTTCCGCAGACACAACACACACCATGCTGTGGAACATAGGTCCTGTGCACATCCCACAGGGACACACAGTGGCACTGTTCATGTGACACGTAGTCATGGTACCACCACAGCAGCAGTACTGTGTAGACATGCAGTTGACACCCACCTCTGCTGTTCACTGGACACTACCATGGGGAGGTGACACTACTGTGTACACTGCACATGTGTTTACACATGGACTTGCCGGACTTCATTGTTGCCCACATTGCACCTGCTACAGATTGTTTGGTCATGGTTACTTGGTGTTCCTTCCATTTTGGATGGCTATTATGCTACTACTCTGTCCCATATGTACAGGCCATATGTATCCTGTTATTGTACATACCAATAGGCCATAACTCCATTATGCATGATATGCCTGTGATACTGTGTATGATGTCTGTCATATCCACCATGACAGCTTTACATTACACATAGTTGACATAGTATCCACTAGTGCAAGGCATACGTGCACGTCGTGCGCACATTACGTATGACATCGACGGTATATGCCCATACACATGTGTGCTGTGACAGTATACATACATGTCCTATCCCCTGCTATGGCATTTCCTTGTTGGACATCCACTGCCAGCATCGGCATGTGGTGTGGCATTGTTCTGTGTTATGCCCCCCTGTGGCAGCCCTTGTGTTATCCTGGCTGTGTACATGATGTCCCACTGCTGTGCACACGGTGTCCACAGTCATTGGTATGCTCAGCAGGATAGCACTACATAACCACCTTTCACCACTCTCTGCATTATGGACAAGTATCCTTACTTACAAACACCATTCACATACAGTGCAGCTTCGTCATACACATCATGTGTTACACACCGTACATATCGTGGGTTCTACATACCTTTCTGTGTTTCTTCCGTTTTCGTGCGTGTCTCGCTATTGCGTTTTCTCACTCTAGCCATTTTTGAGTTGTAGTTCGGTATGAGCATACGGTTTGAATATCCTGGGAGTCATCCTTATATCCGTCGTTACCTGCAACATGTGGGTTCATCACACCAATAGCTGTTCCTCAGTGTGTACTTGTGCGCATATCACCTGTGCATCTACTCCATTCGTACATTACGTGTCGTAACTAGGGCATGGTTGCATTCCTCACCTGGGCGTTGGTTATTTGTCCTACCTTCGTGGAGATGGTCTGTATTGTGTTATGTTATGTGTAACTGCAGCCGCTATGTGTGGCGTCAGGTACATTTTGCAGTGGTGTTAGCCGTGGATTGTGTGTGTTGGGTATGGTATTATGTTCGACATGTGGGTGTCCCTGTCCTGATGGCATCTGTTGATGGCGTTTTGCATTCGGATGTGTAACATAGCTGTTGTATTCCTTTAAACAACGGATGCAAGTATGCATCCGCTGTTGATAGTGTTTCCCACGCGAGATGTTGCAGTTATGCAGCTGTCATTGACTACCTGTATGTTTGTGCTGCTATTACGGCTTGTATCCCTTTGATATGTGCGATGGGGAATATCGGAGGTTGTAGGTGACGGATACGGGTTGTGGGCCTTGCATCTCTACATACACGGTATGCTTGTCTGTGTGCTCCATCCCTGCCTGGGGAGTTGGCAGTTACTTGTCTGTTGTTCTGGGAGTGTAGGTTGCGTTGTTGTCATGTGGTGTTGGTATCGCCTGCGTGTGTGCTTCCTGCATGTATTCCTCCGTCTCATCGGTGGTATATCTGCGGTTGTTTGTACGTGACGACTATCCCTTGTCATTCTGTCCCAGATATTTACAGTCATTGTGGTCCTGTACTTGGGTTGGCCTGTTTGCTAGTGGTTGCCACCTATTCAGGTGGCGATTGCTTGTTTGACACTTGTAGAACACACAGCAGTGTTTACGGGCCGATACGTGGCCACGATCAGTACCGGGGTAGCACATGCGTATTTCTGCGGTATATACCTATCGCTGTGTAACTTTGCCGACGTATCGTTTTGCAATTAGCATATCGGTGTCATACATACGGTCATGATTTGTACATACGTCCTTTCCATTTCATGTTGGCTATATTCCTGTGGTACATTCTGGGACATTTTCACTTTGCATCGTTATACGTCGCCACACACCTAGCCAGGGAGGGGCTCTTAGTACTACTTTGGGAGTACTGCTGTACATACGCCTGTGGTTCCTATACTGTATGCCTACACATGTTGTTCCACTCCGCCTGTCACATGGCACCAACATACACATTTTACAGTGGCACACACATTACACTCGCACAGCGAAACACACAGCACCCTCACCACACACATACACATACTGCGGCAGTCACAGGGACGGTTGCACACAGTACCTGCGTGGCCCGCATCACCGGTGGCAGTGTCTACCTCCCCCCTCATATCATCATAGTATTACCCGCACATGTACTGTTACTGTACTGTGGCCTGGCGATCATCCCAACTCGCGGTTATGCATTTCGGTATGTTGACCTTTCCATGGGTGGCTGTTTCCTGTTCTGTTAAACCTCCCGGATGCTCAGGTTGTCGTTCACTATGTTTACTATGTACAGATATCGCGTGTTAATTCTCTGTCACCTTACATCCCTCTGATTCCCTGTCTTACCTGTTGTACTTTATATGTATATGTGTACATATATTTCTATGTGTGTAATTATATCTATCTCCACATCTGTATATGCACATATGTACGTGTCTATATGTATACACCTTGCGGCGAACGTGGCAGCATACGGCAATGCCGTCTGCTGTAGGACCCACGTACGGTTCAGGTGTTGGCGTTCCATGCTCCGCTGGCTGTTGGGTGTGCAGTGTTTGGGTGTTGCCTATGTTGGAGTCACACATGGGGCCACCCATACGGTACACTTTACGGGTGGCCATGTTTGTGTGCCATCCATTTCACTGTGTGTGCAGGTAGGGAGGTGTCAGTCCATGGGGCCTACGCTGTCAGAGTATGTGCTATACGTTCCCTCTTTGCCAGGGCATAGGCATATTGGGTACGCCTCCGTCTGCCTACTGGGGCTGGCACAGTGTGTTCATGGTCCTGAACCCTCTGTGCCTGTACTGGCCTTGGCAGTTGTGGTGGGCTTTGTGGCCCTTCACCATTATGTCCCTGCAGCAGCTGCTTCCACAGGATCATATTATGTAGCATGGCACATACTATGAATATGTGGGCACATGTGCCTGGAGAGTACTGCAGGGCTCCACCGGATGTATCCAAGCACCGGAACCGTGATTTCAGCATCCCAAACACACGCCCTATGATTATTCTGGTTTGTGCGTGTGCCTCATTATGGCATTCTTGCATGTGTGTGTGTGCATTTCTGATGGGAGTCATCATCCACGGCTCCAGTGCATAGCCAGCATCCCCACAAGGTGGCCTTGTGGGATGTCCCCTGGCGAATACCTGATACAGCTGTGAGGCATGCCAGATATGGGAGTCGTGGTAGCTTCCAGGGCTGCCAGCACACACATCCATGATAATGCCCTGCGCATTGCACACAACCTGGCAATTGATGGAGGGGAATCCCTTGCGGTTTATGTAGCGCCTACCCTGCTCCCCAGGTGGTGACTTGATTTGTATGTGCGTACAGTCTATCGCACCCAGTACCTCCGGGTATTGTGCCACACGGTGGAAGTGGCGCATATTGCTAGCCAACTCCTCCTGAGATCTGGGGAAGTATATATGCTCATTGGCATGTGGTAACATGGCATCCAGAAACTGGTGTAGTACCCTGGATGCTGATGCCTGTGAGATGCCCATTATATCTCCAGTTGGCCTTTGAAAGGTACCTGTGGCCAGTATTCGCAAGCTTACACATACCTTTGTGTCCACTGGGATGGGCTCCCCTCTGTTGTTTCTTGTTCTCAGGCGTGGCCGGCACAGCTCCGCTATTTGCTGTAAAGTGTCCCTATCCACCCTGTAACGCTCTACTATCTCCAGGTCTTGTAGCCCCTGGTAGGTTACCCTTGGTCTGAACACTCTCCTTCTCCTCTGAGGCCTACGGTAGTTGTCGGCACCCTCCTCCACAACTCCGTCTATCTCTAACACATGCTGATGGATCACGGCCACGGCGGCACCCAACATGTACATTTTAAAAGTTCCCCATGTGTTTACACCTAGAGTGCGGCGTTTGGGAATACACGGCTGTGTGTTGTATGCATTCACACTTTATACTGTTGTGCTGTACACCCGGTGATGTCATAGGGTGTGTCTGTGCAGCCGTATCTGTGGATTATCTTCCGTGTTTTACCGTTGGCACTGCAACGCTGTTGCCTTTGGTGTTGCATTACTCTTGCCTGCATTGGATTAGATTTCGACCTTACCTTACTGTTTCTGCACGTTGCACCTACTATTTCCTGGCATGCATCCTGCAGAGCCCTGTCATGTGTAGTTTCTGGGACATGGCATATCGTGCATTTTGTGTGCCGCCATTATGCTGCCTGTCTACTTGGCTCTGCTGTGTCAGGTCTTCACTCTTTGTAATCTGATACCTCCCCTACTTTCTTTGCATTCATTTGCCTCCCCTATCCCGTTTTGCAGGTTTCTGCATACAGAGTTGTCAGCTGCCGCCAACTGGCCTTCGTGGGTTGATTACTGTTGATTGCTCATTACTACTCCAATTACACTGCTTCCGCATTTCCTCATATTCTCAACGTCACCTTCCTGTATCCGATGTTGTTTGCGGGGCGAGCATCACATGACTGGGTTAAGGGAACGTAGTCATCCTCGTGCACATGCACCTCTGCACGCATTGTGTGCTCTCAGCTCAACTATTTCCACACACGCCGGTCCTGCAGCTGTGCTGTGCAATGTACAGCCCAGGTTTGATGGGCTCCAATGTGCTTCCTCCTACAGTGGCACACCCCTCTGCAGGTGACTTGTATTCCCTCGGAGCCACTCCTCGGTGTATTACCGCTGCGCCATTTGGTACAGCCTTACACCGGCGGGGGTTTTGCGATTCAGTATTATCTGCCTCATTTGCATGGCATTGACTACTAATACATAGTTACCGCCAACACTGCCACTCCTTGGCAACCCTTGCACCGTGGATGTGGCTTTCCTTGCATACCATGGTGTATTGTGGCTGTGAAGCTGATGTGTATTACACTGCTGTTTTATGACATTGTCATATTATTTCATTGTTTAGCACCTTCCGCGGACATGTCCTGGGGTTCTGCTGTGAGTTTCTGTGGACATACCATTTATGTTATTATTTACATGTTGTGCATGTTTTCTATTGACATTCTCTGTGTCTTTTGCCATTGGCATATGGCAACAGTGTGATACCTGACGTTGACAGCCTTCCGTTACTCCTATGTTATGTTTGGGTAAATGTAAACCGTTTACATTGCCGTGCCCTTATGCTACGCCTGCGCCACTTCGTGGATCGCTATATGCCTTCATTTGCATGGTGCAACACCGCACATGGGGTGTTTAGCATACCTACGCTGGGGCGGCGCAGATCCGGCGCACGCCGGTAGTGCACGTGGGATTGGATCGTACCTGAATCGCTCGCCGGCCATATTTGGCATTGTAACGCCTACGCTATGCGTCCGCCTGGCGCAACGTTCATGAATCCTGGGGTACAACTAAAATGATGCCAAAAGAAGTGAGTGAAAATATAGTTGCACAAAAATAGGGAAAGGGGGATTTGTGCTTATATAATATCAAGGGGACTTGTAAGGTGTTTGGATATTGAAATGAGGCATATGGTGAGAGTTTCAAGGCATTAAGAAAGGGTAATAAGGGAGGTGGGGGTCTGTTATGTAGGTAGAAGTATACATCGGCCAATGAATGGAGGACAGCAGCAGTGAAGAAGAAGATTCCAAAGGCATTACTAGGTGAAGCAAGAGGTAGCTGTAGGAATATTTGATTTGTTGATGTTTACAATCATTCACAAGAATGGAAAACGGTTATACAAACTAATGAAAAGTTATTGGGTAAAGTGAAAAGACTGAGAACTGGAGCAGATAAGCTAAGACTGAGGGAAGATTCGGGTAGCAGTACCGAGGAATATGGGATTGTCTGCAGTGTGAATGCAATATGGGGGATGCAACATGAATGAGGCTATAAGCAAAGATAAGATGAGAAGGTGGGAGGAGAAAGAGACAAAAATGAAGAATAAGAAGATGAAACAGAAGTTAGAATACAAGGAACAGAGAGGAAGAAAGGCTTCCATGGGATTAGAAGAAGTAACTAAGAATAATTAAAGAGTTTAACAGAAAAAGCACAGGACTAGTGGGAAAGGAAGAACTCTCAGAGATTCTTATTATGAAACTGTGAGGGGATGAGGGGGTACAGAATAACAGAAGGATGGAAAAGAGATTTTGGAAAACCTAGGGCTTTTACTAAAAATAAAGGGAATGGAGGATGGCTACAAGAAGAGGGAGGATGGCTAGAAAAAGAGGAAAAAATGGATACAAGAAGAGGATGCAACTTGAATGAAGCTCATGACTGTGAAGAAGATGATCTGAGTTTGGTTAACTGCATAAGATCTTGAGGAGATGGGCTGGGGGTATGGGAGTGGCCATTGCTAGCACACACACATCCCCAGGGGAGAGATAGCTGTAGCTCATCATCTGGGTGACATCCAGACAGAGGAGTGGGTATTACACCTATTGAGTTTAAGCCTGTGGTGCACTTGCTGTCAGAGCAGTGCACATATCATGGCAGCTACATTGGATCTCAAGAAAGCTGCTGTAGTGGACTAGGGCTCCAAGGAAGGTCAGCTTGACCAGCTATTTGTCCCATTCCCTACCATCGGTCTCTAATCAAGGATCCTAACTGTAGACCCCAATCTAGGGAAAATAATAGGACACAGCTCTTACCCTGGCAAAGAGGGAATTGGTCCAGCTTTCATTCCAATCAGAAGAGCACCAAGAATTGAGTGCCCCCACCCCACCCCCATGCACACACACACACGCAACAGAACGATTAGGTTGTAGGATTATTACCCTGGTCAGGGATGGGAAAATTACACTTCATGAGGCATGGGAGCTTGAGAGCATCCATAAACCTGTCTCCCAGGAGGAGGAACAAATAGGTAATCTAGGCGCAGGCAGAGCAACATTTGGGCTAATCAAGGAGGGAGGAGGGTTTAAAAAAATCAAACAAAATAAGAAGCAACCATCTATATGCGAATGTGAAAATTGTAAAATAGTGAAAAAATGGGGAAGTTATCAGTGAAGAGTTATAAATTTGTGAGAGGAAGGAGTACCCCTTTAAAAGAGCAAGAAATATAGTGAGGAAGAAAAGAAGCAAATAGGTATGTTCCCTAATTTGGGAAATGTGAAGAGGATAAGAGAGTGCTGAGAAATGTTATGGAAACTTGTTTGTTTGTTTTTGTCAATTACTTTATTGGATTTACTTTGAAAATATACAAATACTGAGTTGAAATATAAAGTGATAACATTTGGTAATAAGCAAGTAGAAAAACAAAGAATAGGCCATAAATGTAGTCAAAAGTTATAACCCAGGTCATAAAACCATAGTATAGAATAAACCATTACAACAACAGCAATAATGTTATTAGAGAGAGTGTACGTATAATGCATGCTAAAGCAAATAGCAGGCAACCAAAACAAAAATAATGAGAAGGTCATTTAGTAAAAATGCCTACAGAAGGACACAGTTAGATTTCACTCATAAATAGTTGTTAATTGTCTCAGTTTTATTGTAGTATATGCCACAACATCTTTCACTAATGTCATTTAAGGTACACATTTTTTATATAAAATGGTCAGTCCATGTTTTCCTCTATAATATACAGTACTATACTATATTACTTAATTCATCAATGCACAATGTTTATTTCTTCATTGCAATATAACACATAATCTATACATTTCTGGTCATCCAACTTTAAGTTTAACCAAAAACACCTTCCTTCCAATACTGAACCACATAATTCCTCCCCATTTTGCTGTATATTAAACATCAACTGCATGAATCAGGGAACTCTATTTCGTCACCTACTGTCCCCAAGATTATCTCAGGATAAACTCAGTGACTCTTATCCCTGTTACTACCTACTCCTTTAGTTACTCTATCATCCCTAATCCATTACAACAGCAATGTCAGACAATTCTCTGTGTCATCTTACCATTCTAACCAATGCTGTGCTCCCCCTTACAGCTCCTGATTGACAGCTGTGAGTGTTCCTTACACAATGTTTGTATCCAAATCTTCACTTCTCCTTTGCTATAGACTTTCAGATCCACTCCTATCCATGTCTTCACTATCAATCATGTCACTTTCCCAGCCAGGATTTTTTTTTCTGATCTTACATCTCCAGCCAATCCCTTATCCTTATGAACTGCAAAGAGACATAATTCATATTGGTCTGGTATCTTCTCCTCCAGTAATTTCCCCATATCTCTCTTGCCCCTTTTCACAATGGGACAATCTCCCTCCATGTTCACCATATGTGCATATGATCAGGGTTTCCCTGTACACATCCCCTACAGTCTGTAGAAGGATACCACCATTCTCGATGACTCTGCACAGAAGTTTATACCATCTACACACCATCCTTCTATATTGTTCCCCAATGGACCAACTTCCTTTAACATTACCATTATGTCTAATTTTCCTTGTCAGGACCATTCTTCAAAATATATTGCATTGTCTTTACTCCACTCCTCCCTCAACTTACCAAAAGCTTGCTCATGCACCTGCACCCCCAGCTGCCAATAAATAATTCATATGTTCCAGTTTTCCCTGGCTATACCTCTTACCTAAAGTTAAACCCACCTCATAATTCTTTATTTTCCCCTATGTCATAAAACACTTCTGCTCACAAAAATAAGAAAAAAATATGCAGTGAAGGTAATAAATAAATTCTTTACTTTCACCACAAGATCTGGTACCTCGGCCTCTCGCCTTCAAGGATACATACATCAGTGTGGATTCTACATTTATACCAGGTTCATTCATTAATTATTCAATTAGTTAATTATGCTGTTACCCATACATTTCTCAAAATATCCCATTGCCTTGAACCCATATTATTAAAGTGACCCATACATATTTCATTAACCTATGTTTTTTAACATCCTAATGCATACATTTAATACAATATGCAATACAAAATTTAATACAAAATTATTTAATACAAAATGGTTTGCTTTAAAACTGTACATATTAATGAATTTATGATATAATTTATTCAAACGTATTCTGAATGTGAACAGTTTAAACATAATCTACCTCTAAATTTAACCCTCTGGGTGTCAAAGTTCCATAATTTAAAATCATTTTGCTTTCAATCACATTCAGTTTCTGCTTAAGCTCACCACTTTTTGCTTGGAATGGTCTTGCCAAAATATTAAAGAAAAAAGTGGAGACGATTGATTAATGAATGAACCTGGTATAAATGTCGAATCCACACTGATGTATGTATCCTTGAAGGCGAGAGGCCGAGGTACCAGATCTTGTGGTGAAAGTAAACAATTATTTATTACCTTCTCTGCGTGTTTTTTTCCTTTTTCCCCTGTATCCTCAGATTTATTGTTGTACTTGAGATTAATCTTGCAGATGCTCTGGTTATTAGCTCAAGGCTTCCCATGGTACAGCAGCCAGTCTATGCTCTCTGTAAAATGCAAATCTCCTTGACAACTGAAAAACGTAGCCACTCAGCTGACTGTTCATCTCTTAGAGCCCTCATCTTTCTAATACCATTTTCCTCCCAGGTTAGCATCCTTACCTCTAAATCCTTAGGGCAACTCCACCAAAAGTCTTTTATTTAATTTATCTGTTAACTGCAACTAACATCCTAGCAATCTGTGCATTGTCTTATCACTAATAGCCTCCTCATTTTTCATTGTCTTACTACTTCTGCCTTCCAGCCCATTTCACAGGAAACCCATGCTACATTTCTGTTTTCTGTGAATTTCAACCTTTGCAGAATGTTTATAGAGGTCATATTTTGACTCAGTTTCCCACTTTCCTGTGGGCCTTAAGTCTTCCTTTTGCAATTCTTCCTCTTTAACATTTCCTCACAAATCTGTCACAAATTAACTGAATATCTCCAATAATTTAGCACAAAGCACTGATTGTATGTGCCTCCCCAGGTAAAGTACATATGGGAGTATTATTACATGAACTATCTCTGTTTTGCCTGCAGTGTGCCAAATATATATGACCACATGTCTAATGTTTCCCTACTTATAGCTTCAGATCTGTCCAGTCCTTGCCTTTGATTTTAGCTGCGATTTTATAAACTTTAATCCAAAAATGTACCCCCCCCAGCTTTTCAGGGAATGCATCTCCATCCTACTCTAATATCAGCTGACTTACGGAAGTGGTAATGAAGCCCTATTGAATATCTCCAATATCTCTGGAAGCTCAAGAGCAGCATTTTTAAGCAACTTCATGCAGTCATCTGCAAATAAATAAATAAATCATTCTCTCTTTGTTGACATTGTTCTAATTCAACCAATTGTTCCTCACTCTGCACTAGATTTTCAATGATTATTAGGGATAGCCCTGCTGATGGAGGGCAGCCTTGTTGGTTTCCTCTTTCTAATACTATTTACCTCTGTAAACCCACCATTAGCATATAACCAAAGCTTTGGAGCCTTATAGAGAGCTTTCATTCACTTGAGACATGTATCATCTCCAGTGGCTTCTATCAATGTTTCTATCATGAATTCCCACGAGATGCAGTCTGTGGCCCTCGAAATATCCAAACACATAACTCTCACCTTATATTGGTCTCTATCCTCAGACACTCTACAAAATCTGTGAGTATACCAATGATCCATTAATGATCCACCTTTAACAAAACCTACTTGCCACCCCCATTAATCTCTGGAGACATTTTCCAATCTTGCTGTCAAAATTTAAACAAAGGCATTTGTACCAGCATTACACAGAAATGTAAGGTAATATTTTTAATGTCAGTTTATTATCCTTTCTGTACTATTGCTGTATCATCTTCCATATAGTTGGTTAACCTCCTTTCCCTACCCTATCATTGAAAAGATCCAACATTGTAACACTCACCTGGTAACCCACTATTTTATAAAAGTCAGTAGGATGTCTATGTGATCAGTAGATGTATTCCCTACTGTTCCTCCTCACATAACATTGTATCTTTTCCATTTATAGACCAATGCAACTTGGAATCTATGTTTGTATGAAGCTCCTTATAGTAACATCTAATTTGTTCCCTTATTTTCTCATCTGTATAGCTCCACTCAAACTGTCATTCTCTATGGAATGAATCCAACCTTTCTTTTTTGATCCTTGATACTCCATGTCTCTCTCTCTCTATCTCTCTCACCCACCAGCCTGTCCATCGTTTAACCAGTTCCCCTTTTGTCTTTGATTCTTCTTATTTGTGCAACCTATCTCTAATAACCATTTGCTCTACTCTTTTTATTTCCTGGGCTTCCTGATCTCATTGTTGTACATGTTGTAATTCCCTAAGTCTGCTTTTCAGATTAATCACATCCCATATTCTTTCTCTGTTTGCCTTCCCATTTTAGCAGTAATGTTACCCCTCCAGGCAGCTTTTATCCAATCCCATTCAAAAATTCCCAGCATACCTTTGGTATGTTTATTTAAATCTATCACTTCCTTAATGATATCTTGCATCCATCTGATATCCACCTCCATCTACCTACAATCCATCTCCCTGGTTTCCAGCTCACATTAATGATTGCATGATCTGACAAATTTCGTTCTTTAGAGTGTATGGCTGTGATTTCCTCAAAGTTATGCCAGTAACCAATGAGGTTTCCATCCTACAAGCTTGTCTCATTTCACATATTGAAAATGCAAACCCTGCCACTCCTGACCTTAGCTCTTGTCATACATCAAATAATATCTCCTGTCTTGTCTTCTATAGCAGTTTGACTGCACCTGAAGAAATAAACACAAACCATGAATAAATAATACACACTGGATGAAAAATATCACAGGAACATCTCAATTTTTATATGCTTAACTGCCTTCATCCATAAAAATCACAGCCTTCATCAGAAACACAAAACCATGAATTTGCTTATATGTAAAAGCAACAATCATGTGATTAAAGCACATGACAAAAAGTCACGACTGCAGACAGTCACCAAATTTATAAAAATAAATACTATGTAATATAGTATCACATAAATATATAGAAAATATATAACATAAACGGATCCAAAAACAGTATTAATTATATAGCCACCTATCACAAAATACTTTCTGTGTAACTATGTGTAACTATGGCACTTTATGATTGTCTCAGTCTATTAAAACTTCCAGTAAATCTGCCACCCTTGCGTGCTCTGTCTATTTGTCTAGTCATCCATTTGCCTCAGTTACTTACCATATCCATTTCTCTACCTATTGTACAGCTTCTATTCCTTCCAACCCTTCCCTCACCCTGATGACTACGCCATTTTCTCTGCATTTTCTGCATTCTACATCACACTGTTTATCTAGCAAAATTCATATCCTAACATGCAACTCTAACTTCATTTTTCTTCCACTTAATAGCATTTCCATACTATTACTTTTGCATAAAAACATTTGCTGCTACTTTTTAAAATTACTTCCACTACTTCAGTTCAAAGGGTGATGAGTTCTTTAGACATATCTTTGACATACAACAGGCTCTTGTCAACCTTTTCTTCCATTTAGTGAATTAAATATTCCATAAAAGTTGTTTTGCCCTCTAAAACACTTCATACATAATTTCTTCCTTGTACTGGCTGAATTAACCTCTAAACACCATAAAAATGCACTTACTAACCTCCACCAGGCATGGCCCTGCTGAGCTAGACAGCCATCTTGTATGGTAGTTCACATGGCACCTCCCAGATAATGATAATAAATACAAAATGTCCCATCCCACGATAAAAAAGCTAATGTGTAACCCATGTGTAGCCTAAACAAAAATGAAAATATGCAACCAAAACCAAATAAATTTGGGCTAACTTGATTCATAAAGGTTACTACAATACAACTTAATGTAACCTTTCTGAGTGACTAGACAACACAAGTATTGTGGTAGGGCTGTTCTTGAATTCAGAACATTTATGAATCCAGCCTATCTTTATTCAGATTTACCGCTTTCGTCTCATACAAACTCAGTGATACTTCATCAGAATATATGTATTCACTGTATGAAAAGATTTCCCCCTGTTCTAATGCACTGTGAAGATGAAGGAGGGGTGTCTATACACACAGTTTAGCAGGCCAATACACAAACTAAGAATAAGGTAAAACTAATTCAATATAAGAATGGAGGTGGGGCAATGTTAAGGTTAGTACCCATTACTAAAGAAAGTGAGGGAGGTCTCTGATCCCCTGCACCACCTTAGGAATGAGTGCTAATCCTAACCTAATGCTGCCCCTTCACCCAAACCTAACCCTATACCTTAACATCATTTCAACCTTCCCATGACACTGCCACTACACAAGACAGATTCAGACACACAAACATTCACAAACACAAACAACACTACATCTATCCCCTACCTAACACCCTTACCCTAAAATACACAAACTCGCAGACAAGCATACAATACCCATCCTTCACTCATCCCCAACCCTAACCCTAACACACACATACAAATGCTCTCACCCCCGACCCCATTTACCTTCATCAAATTCCATACCATTGACACATCCACCATTCAAACATCTATACTATAGACATTAAATCACACCCCTGCATTTGTCAAACAAACATATGCTCGGTCACATGCAGGGGAACCATATGTGTATATATATATATATATATATATATATATATATATATATATATATATATATATATATATATATATATATATATATATGTATGCATATTCAGGTGAGACCTAAATAACAGGCAGACTGACATGTAGTATTTCAGGCAGACTGACATGTAGTATTACAGACAGAAGATTAACGGATAGGGCTATTTAGACAGATCATGTGCCTGTGGTCAGACATGCATTTTCGTATCTGGAAATATTGTACATTAAACATGTTTCTTAGATACACATACATATATCAATCACAGGTGATAGGCAAAGGACAGCCAGTCTTATTGTAAGTTGTAAAGTGTTTAGCAAACTGATAATGATGATCTTACATCAAGATGAGAACAAATAAACATAACATTCAGATCCACTTGTCTTCCTATACAGGAGGAGGCATGAAGAAACCCTTCTAACATTACACATTGTATCTATGATCAATGCCGGTAATGACAATATGCCACTCATTTCTTAATTTTATGCAACTCAACACCGTAAAACTCCACTGCCAATCATGAACGGACAGGTGATCCACTGTGGTGACCCCTAACTGGGAAAAGCCAAAACAAGAAGAAGAACACTGTATAATGCCTACTAGTGTTACTATTAAAAGCATTTTATGACAACATGTATACTCAGCTCACTTCTCCAGACTGCTCCTGAACATCTGCCTTTTACATTTAATCGCTGCAAGAGCTAGAAACATAAAAAAGGCTTAATGAAAAACTGTATGCTGCACTTGGTAGCAGGTTATTTGGTTAGCTAAAAGAAGTTATACTTATAGTACACAGGTTGCAAATGCACCTTAACTTTTTTCTCCCATCATTCACAGTGGCCAGACTTGTGATGACTCGTCACATCACTGTAGTGGTGACAGCACTATTCCCTCATGTGTGGGCTGCCAGTAGCATGATGACAGCCTTGGCCAAACTATTCCAGGCATCAGCCTTATACTGAGACCCAGTATAGCCATCCTGTGGGAGCCTCTGCCTGTACTCCTTATGGAAGATGTCCATAAAAAATCATGGATGTCTCCTCACACCACCTATGTGCACAAAAAGGAGCACCTCTCACCTTCTGTAGCTATAATGTCTCATCTTGAAAGATATCAGAAAAATGGCAGAGAACTGACACCCAAAAGAGTTCTCACATATGCTTGCTTCTGCAGAATGATGGGCATTGATGGACGAACACGTACACAAATGCATGGATCTCGCCATACCGAATAGAATCAAGATGCTGTCCTCCAAAAAAAAGAAGCTAATCTGGTGGTCCCCTATCATAAACAAACTACAACAGAAGGAGGAAACTGATACGGAATAAGGTGAGGTCCCAAGACTGGAAAAACTCTCATCAGCCACAACAAAAAGTTGAGACCCCTCATCAAATCCTCTAAATCTAGCTATGAAAACAGAATTGCAGCAGATAGTAAAGACAACCACAAGGTCTTCTATAGTTATGTAAAGAATCTCCACAGCAATACTAAGATTTGCTCTGAGCTACTGCACAATGGTACCTCCTATACTGAGCCAACAGATATTGCCAATATATTGACTGACAGATTCAGTGCCAACTCTACCCCTCTCACTCCCCCCCCAAAGGACCAATCACAATACCATTAGATTGCCAGGTACCTAATATTACTTCTGCACAGGTTAAAGCAGCACTGTCCAAGGCCAAGAATACAGATTATATCGGACATGACAATATCCCTGGCTGTGTTCTACATGAACTACAGCATGAACTGGCACCTCACCTGTGTACCCTGTTCAATCACAGCCTTGCTTCAGGCTTTTTCCTTACCAAATGGCACACTGCTACAGTCATCCCTCTCCACAAAGGAGGAGCGACTACAGACCCTGAGAACTATTGCCCCATTATCCTGACAAGTCTGCTATACAAAGCTATGGAATGCATCATCATGGACCTAATAAACAAGGATATAGGGAATCTCCAAACCCTAGATGTCACACAGTTTGGTTTTGTGACAGGTAGATTATGTCTGCTCAACTTGGTTGACTTTTTTGAGTCAGTTACCAGAGAATGGATGAAGGCAAGGTAGTTCATACAGCCTACCTTGACCTGGCCAAGGCCTTTGATACCATTCCCCACTCCAGAATCATAGAAAAACTCACTAAGCTAGGCATCAACCCCTATATCACTAGGTGGGTTGCAAACTGGCTCACAGATATAATCCACAGTGTGAAATTAGCTGACTCCAAGTCAGACTGCCGAACAATCATGAGTGGAGTCCCACAGGGATCGGTCCTGGGTCCTCTCCTGTTTGGTATCTACTTCTCAGAAGTCCAGTCCAACACAAAGGGACTCTGGCTGACAAAGTTCGCAAACGATTGCAAGTTGGGAGCCATTATTAACTCCCCAAGTGATGCTGACATCCTACAGCAAGGCCTCACTGAGACCAACGACTGGTGTCAGAACCATGGCCTTAAGCTCAATGCCGAAAAAATGTGTCATTCCCTTTGGGAAAAACGCAGTTTCCATGAATTACCACATCGATGGTAGTCCACTGAATACAGAAGGCATTATAAGAGATCTAGGAACACAGGCTGACAGCAACCTCTCTTTTGCCCACAACATTGCCACTGTGGTCAGAAAGTCCTTCTATGTGGCACATCTCATTACTAAGGGTTTTGCATCTAGGAAGAAAGAAGTCATTGTCTCTCTCTACTCTTCTGTCATTAGGCCAGTTGTCAAGTGCAATGCCCTATTTGGCATGTACCTCACTAGACACCTGCAACAACTGGAGAGGACACAAAAGTACCTCACAAGGAGGATCCTAGGCCTTAAACACTTGTCCTATATGGACAGACTCAAAAAACTCCAACTATTCTCTGTCTCATATCACCTACTTAGAAGCGATCTCTGGTTGACTTACAAAGCCATGTCTGATCCAGCTCTGTTAGAAATGCTACATTTAAAGAAATCCCAATCCCTCCACACCACACACTCCAGAGATCTCAACCTCATTACCACAATCAACAGAACATGCTGGAGGGACATGTTCATTAGCCAGAGACTGCCCATGCTCTGGAACAGACTTCCCATACATGTCAAACAGAGCACTTCACTGGCCCTCTTCAAGAGAAATCTTGATGAGTGGATGGGAAATAGAAAATTCACCCCAGTGATCACTCCAGTGGGTCTACTCGACAGAGGCACTGGGAACTAAGGTCGGGTGACACAATGCCAGAGTGATCCTATGGGCTAGGCTTGTAAAATCTCCAAGGCCATTAGCCTAGTACACACCTATGAACCTATGAACATCTCATTTGCATGATGGATGGCAAAATAAGAAAATAATGGTACTGTATTATTATGGTTCCAATAGCACTTTAAGGTATGAACCATGACAGTCTTCCATCCCTCTGTACACTGTTACAAATACATGCTCTACAGTGACCATCTATAGATGGTTAAATATGGGATGGCAGTTCTCTCAACTCTAAAAATAACTGGCCTCCTGCACATGTGTGCAGCTGCCCACTGAAGCTCAGGCATGTGCAAGTAGAAATGTTCATAGGTTCATAGGTTGGTACTAGGCTATCAGCCCTAGGGCCTATACAAGCCTAGCCATAACAATTCCCTGGCTATTTCTTCCCACACTATTGATGCTTAGCAGGAGTATTCATCCTGCAAACTGCATGATTCAGAAATAATAATGAGATTACCCCTAATAAGCATAATTAACTTACCCATTGAGGTGAATCTACATGAAGGTACACAATAGTAGTGTAATGGGAAGGCTAGAGGGTTAACTCACTACAGAACAAAACAAGTGTGAAAAAGAGTTTGAATCCTGTTACCTGCTTTTGCTTAAAGCTTTTCTTTTAAGGAAGATATCTGTATATACCTAACTTATGTATTGCTTCTGACACATTCATTGTATCCTAATGCTTGTGAGAGCTATGTTATGTGATAGTTAAGGCAGATGGGAGATACTCCACTGGGCTCATACGTCTGTAGTCACAACCTTAATAACAGTGGCATTGTAATGGTCATGTATTGTCATTCAGTTGCACTTCTGTGATTTCTTTGTGGAGAATATGTTCTCAGTACATATACCACACCATTTATTTATTTAACGTTTGTGTGTACAGATATTTAACTGTCAGGCACATATTAAGTATAATATGACAAATTAGGATAGGAGTATTGTATGAATTTGTAAGGGCCATGCAAGAACAAGTCTGTTAATTTCCCTCTTTTGCATAACAACAGAGCAATGCCTAAAAACAGAGCCCTTAGAAAAGTGCTGCATTTGGTATCCCATCCACATCCACCTACAAGCCCAAACGTATGGATTCAGAGAATGAGGTGGTACTACAGGCATTCCATCCCCATTGCGGGTGGCACTTTACTGACCATGCTGCTGATCAGCTCTTTATAACTACGGCTGGGCTGAAATGGTCATCTATGTAAACACAGTGGGTGGTCAGGATTTTAACTATGACATTGTCCAACTGAACCACATATTACAGAGGAAGGAGTTCCTGGCCTTACTAAAAGTCAGTACCACCTCCATGGAGTCCTACAGTGAGGGGATGGATGATGGGTCAGAGCTGGACCGGCCCCAGAAGGTTTCAAATGCAGATGCCTCAGGTATGTAGTTTTACTTCATAGTATCAATAGCTGTACGTCCTTCTTAAGTTGTACTCAGACTAAAGTTTGTTAAACCCATCAGACTTGTGTTATTCAGAAACATTAGGGTGTCACATCCATCTGCACTAGGTGTGGCAAAGAGTATTTGTTTTTATCATATGTTTATAGTTGTAAAAATAGTTGAATGAGCATTTCTGGTGCTGGGTTATACTTACACTGGATATTTGTTGTTTTAGTTTATTCACAAGTGCGTCTTTATCCAGAACTAGCACTATGGAATTGGTCCCGTCTTATGTCAGAGGATCTATAGGCTCTGATAATGCTGATGGGGATAAAATGGCACAGGCAGCAGGTGCAGACTATGTGTTTGACACAGGAAGTGCAACCACCTCAACCTCTACACAAACTGTGGACGTAGTCTCTCTGTCTGAATCTTACTCAGGATATACAATATCTGTGAGAAGAGAGTTTGATGGGAATACTATAGATCAGGGAAGTGTGATGTCTGCATCTGTCCCTAGTGCTAATGGAGGGGAGTTGGTAATAGTGCCTGACAGAGATATGGCTACTACCCTCCCCCTGAGTTTGGTTTGTTACTGGCTACAACCCCACAAGCATGCAGGACCATTGTGGAAGCACATGGTAGTTCCACAACAGCCATGGTGGAGATTATGAGGGGGATCCAGTCTGTGCATGCTGACCTATGGGAGCGCATATCTCTTATGTATGATTCCTTGGATAGAATGAATCACACATTGAATTGTGCACAGATGTTAACCAAAGTGACTATGGACAAGCAATATCCAGCTCCTAAAGCGCTAATACTTCCACAACCACATTATTTATCAAAGTGTCTACACACACAGGAACTGGCATACGCATAGTTGTGGCCATCATGCTGGCACATCCTCCAACAAACATCAGTCAAGGTCATGCAGCCCACCAGCATCTAGCCAAGGTCATAGTGCAGCAGTGCAACTCCTAAAAGGGCCATGCATCACTTTTACTATAGTATAGCTGCCTAACTCTTGTATAGTTATGTTTTAAAGAGATGGGCAATCTGCTGCCTCTCTGTTAGTGCCACTGTATAATGTGTCCATCTCTGTCTAGCATGGTCATCCTCTGCTGCTGGCTCCTCCTCAACTGTCTCATCTATCACAGCCTGTGAGGATGGAAACTGCTTGTCCTGCAAGTGGCCACCCTGATATAACTGTTTCCTAACTATAATGTTGTGTAACATAGCACACACTGTCAGCATTATGGCACATGTGGCACGGTCATACTGAGGGGCACCCCCGGATGTATCCAGACAATGGATGCATGACTTCTGCAGCTCATACATATGTTCTATAAAGTTTCTTGTCTGTGCATGCTTGCACCCCTGGTCAGTTTGATTGTGTTGATTTCTTGGGCTGTACAGCATATCCAGTATCACCCAAAAGTCATCCCTTTGGGAAGTCACCCCTCACAAACTATTGATACAGCTCATATGTGTGCCAAATGTAAGAGTTGGGAAAACTGCCTGGGTTGGCTATACACATCCATTGTAGATGATACCCTGTATATTACAGACCACATTGCAGTTGATGAAGTGATACCCTTTGCAGTTCACATACCTGCTTGACATTTTACTACTTAGGGCCTTTATTTCAATGTGGGTAAAGCCTATGGCCCCTAGTACTTCAGGTACATAGGCTTAATCACAAAACTCTTGCATGGTATTGGTTGTCTCCTCTGGGATACATTGGAACCATATATGCTCCCCCACATGCTAAAACATGGCATTGAGAAACTGATAAAGTATTCTCAAGGTAGAGGCTTGATATAACCCCCACTGTCCCTAGTAAGTTGCTGTCAGGTTCCTGTAGCTAATATACATAAGCCACATATACCTTTGTATCCACAGGGATAGGTACTCCATAAATCCCACAGGGATGCTAACTCTGACTAGACTGATACATTTCCAATGCTTTTTTGCATGGTGTCCCTGTCCAGACAATAACAGCCCACTTCTTCTGTCATGGAGGGTATGAAATTCTAAGTGTGGTCATATGACACTGCACCTCTGGTGGCAGCAACACAGATATTGGCCAAAGCAGTTGCAATGACATCTTAATACAGATACATATTTACAGTTGCTATGACAACCCCAAGAATATTTGTATGATGTACTACTGAACACAGGCATATGGCCAAGTTCAAGTCTAAAGTCAGCACACATGATAGCTGTGTGTGTGTGTGTGGTGTGTGTGTGTGTGTGTGTGTGTGTGTGTGTGTGTGTGTGTGTGTGTGTGTGTGTGTGTGTGTGTGTGTGCAGCATTTAGAAGTTTCTGAATCACTCTACCATCTTTTTTGCCTCAATATCATATACAGCACTTCATTATGCAGTCATTAGCATATAACATGGCTGACCACATTATTTATCCTCACCACATCATGTAGCTGGGTTTTCTGAATCACAAAAAACACTGTTGGCCAGCAGATACGTGTAACAGTAAAAAGATGCAATTACTCAATTATTCGCTGATCATACATATCTTTAATAATCAGACCGGTTTCGGCAAAAAAATATATGCCTTCATCAGTGATACACAGCAAAAACATTAGATAGTACTCAATGAATATTTATAAGAGTGCCTAACCAATGAGAGTGAAAAACCCTGCATAATTAATCATGGTTTGTTCCCACAATAGAAAAAAAGAAAAAAACTTTAAAAAGACAAATGATAAACACAAATGAATCAGTGTGTCTGTGGGTTCACAAACAAATATAACCGATGGGTTATATAAACTGCAAATACTTATATCAATCAAAAAAATGAATATAAATGGACATGAGCCAGAAATATATATATACTCCATTATAGAGTAATGAGCTGAACAATGTATAATAGGTAAAAATACATATATGATAAGATAGAAATCACAAAATATCCATAATAAATTCATAACACTTTTGTTCTCAATAAATGTGTGGTTATTGGTAAGCATTCATGATAACATGACATCAAATAAGGTATCCTCAGGAACCTGGAATACATAAATATGAAAAAATAAGTTAACAGTAAAAAAATTAATTATAAATGATCATTCAAACCTGGTGGGAAGTGCTCCCAATGTGGTAATCCAATACCTTTCTTTGTGATTAAGAATGCTATGCCAACCTTGAGAATTATTCCGATCTCCTGTGATTCTGTCAATAATCATAAATGTATATTGGGCCTGTGAATGCTTCAAAGTATGTCTAAAAAGAGCATTATGGTCTTTCTTATTCTTAATGTCACTTCTATGTTCATTAATACGTGTTCTCAATGGTCTGGATGTTTGGCCAACATAGAAGGCAGAACAGTGACAAGTGGCCAAATATATCACCCAACTGCTGCTGCAGTTACCAAATATCTTGCAATCATATACTTTGCTGGTGTTTTGACTGGAAAATTGTTTGAATTTGCAAATTTGTTTACAAGACCCACAGTGTCCACATGGAAAGGTTCCCAGCAGTTTGTCTCCAGACATAGTAAGTTGTTGGTATACAGCCCCACCACTTTCTTTATGTTTAAAGTGACTAAACAGCGAGCCCAAGGTTTTGCCTCTTCTATAACTGAATTGACACTGAGACCCCAATATTGGTCTTAGCTGATCATTGGCCAATAGAATGTTACAATGTTTATTAATAATGCTCTGAATTGCATTATGGTTTCTATCATAAGCAGTAACAAATCTTATGGAAGATGCACTTAAGTCCCTGGGTTGTGTCTGATATTGCAATAACGTATCCCTATTCAAACTAGTTGACCAATCCCAAGCTTTAACTAAGTCCAGTTGTTTATAGCCTCTGTTGACAAATCTCTGGAATAGATCCAGACTAGCTTTCTCATATTCCATATTGGTGGAATTGATGCGTTTCATCCGCATAAATTGGGACTTAGGAATGTTGCGGATGGTATGGCGTGGATGCATGCTGGAAGCGTGCAATAAAGTGTTATACTGGGGATATTTACGGAAAGTCCTGGTGTTTAAAGTGTGATCCATGTTTCTGCTAACCGTGACATCAAGAAAATTGATGGATTGTAGATCATATGTCACCGTAAATTCAATTCCCCAAATATTGCCATTGAGATAATCCAAAAATTCTTGTAGATATGTGGCATCTGCACGCCACACCATCCAACAATCATCAAGATATCTCCGCCAGATATAAATTTCCACCAAATAAATATTATGTGAAGGTTCGTAAATCATACATTCTTCGAAAAAGGCCATAAACAAATCAGCATATATTGGAGCAAAGGAGGCTCCCATAGCTGTTCCTTGAAGCAGAAATAGCATTCCCCATGAAAATAGAAGACATTTTTGTTTAATATATGTTCCGTCATACATATCAATAATGTATTAAATCCAGGAGAATACAAAGCAGATCGGTCTAGCCAGTATTGTAATGCCTGCAGTCCAGCCCAATGGGGAATGCTAGTGTATAATGCCTTAACATCCAAAGAGCACATAAGGCAAGTGGGTTCCAACTGAGCCTCCTGTATAATCTGTAAGAATTGTGTGGTATCTTGTAATCTGGCCCTAACTAAATTCAAAAGAGGTTTGAGATACTGTGTCAAAAACACAGATAATGGTTCAGTCAAGGAACCAATACCTGAGACAATGGGTCTACCCGGTGGCTTTGAAAGTGATTTGTGAATCTTGGGGAAGAGATACAAAATTTGTTTTTGTGGATCCTGAACAGTGAGATGCATGACACTAGTCTTGCTAATGATGCCTTCTTCCTCAGCTAAATGTAAAAAGGAATCAATTTCCTTTTTGAAAACTGGAGTAGGGTCCATATCCATATGCATATAGCATTTGGTGTCTGAAAGTTGAGATCTACCCTCACCAAGATAATAATTCATGTCTAGAACCACCACTGCTCCACCCTTGTCAGCTGGTAAAATTGCCTCCCTTACTGATTATGATAGTACCGGACACAGAGAATCCCCCAATCATAAAAGAACCAATATGTCCGTCCCTTTAGATATGGTGTCAGGCGTCGAGGTGGACGCAAACACAAACACAAAACACAACTCCCTAGAGGGATTAATAGAGAAATTCATAACGTAACTAGTACTGAATACCACAATGTTTTAAATTTGTCTGATGTTATTTTGTCTGATGAACAGGAACAACTATTGAATAAAGGACTTGGATATGTACCAGGGTTTTTTTCTGATGAGTATCACACTGTCAATGACATTACCAGTTTTTGTCACAATTTAAACTTAAAATTGTTTTTCCATGACAGGGAGTCTCAAAGATCTACAGAATTCAGATTTCTCAAATCTGATTTTCAGCTGCCCATGAATAAACATGTTTCTATCTTTATGCAATCAGTACTTAGGGACTTGCACTTTGAACACAAGGAATACTCTATTCTTGGTCATAATCTATCACCTCAGGAAATATCAGCTTTACAACAATTACGTCATAATCACAACATTGCAATTTTACCAGCTGACAAGGGTGGAGCAGTGGTGGTTCTAAACATGAATTATTATCTTGGTGAGGGTAGATCTCAACTTTCAGACACCAAATGCTATATGCATATGGATATGGACCCTACTCCAGTTTTCAAAAAGGAAATTGATTCCTTTTTACATTTAGCTGAGGAAGAAGGCATCATTAGCAAGACTAGTGTCATGCATCTCACTGTTCAGGATCTACAAAACCAAATTTTGTATCTCCTCCCCAAGATTCACAAATCACTTTCAATGCCACTGGGTAGACCCATTGTCTCAGGTATTGGTTCCTTGACTGAACCATTATCTGTGTTTTTGACACAGTATCTCAAACCTCTTTTGAATTTAGTTAGGGCCAGATTACAAGATACCACACAATTCTTACAGATTATACAGGAGGCTCAGTTGGAACCCACTTGGCTTATGTGCTCTTTGGATGTTAAGGCATTATACACTAGCATTCCCCATTGGGCTGGACTGCAGGCATTACAATACTGGCTAGACCGATCTGCTTTGTATTCTCCTGGATTTAATACATTATTGATATGTGTGACCGAACATATATTAAACAAAAATGTCTTCTATTTTCATGGGGAATGCTATTGGCAGCTTCAAGGAACAGCTATGGAAGCCTCCTTTGCTCCAATATATGCCGATTTGTTTATGGCCTTTTTCGAAGAATGTATGATTTATGAACCTTCACATAATATTTATTTGGTGGAAATTGATATCTGGCGGAGATATCTTGATGATTGTTGGATGGTGTGGCGTGCGGATGCCACATATCTACAAGAATTTTTGGATTATCTCAATGGCAATATTTGGGGAATTGAATTTACGGTGACATATGATCTACAATCCATCAATTTTCTTGATGTCACGGTTAGCAGAAACATGGATCACACTTTAAACACCAGGACTTTCCGTAAATATCCCCAATATAACACTTTATTGCACGCTTCCAGCATGCATCCACGCCATACCATCCGCAACATTTCTAAGTCCCAATTTATGCGGATAAAATGCATCAATTCCACCAATATGGAATATGAGAAACGCTAGTCTGGATCTGTTCCAGAGATTTGTCAACAGAGGCTATAAACAACTGGACTTAGTTAAGGCTTGGGATTGGTCAAGTAGTTTGAATAGGGATATGTTATTGCAATATCAGACACAACCCAAGGACTTAAGTGCATCTTCCATAAGATTTGTTACTGCTTATGGTAGAAACCATAATGCAATTCGGAGCATTATTAATAAACATTGGAACATTCTATTGGCCAATGATCAGCTAAGACCAATATTGGGGTCTCAGTGTCAATTCAGTTATAGAAGAGGCAAAACCTTGGGCTCGCTGTTTAGTCACTTTAAACATAAAGAAAGTGGTGGGGCTGTATACCAACAACTTACTATGTCTGGAGACAAACTGCTGGGAACCTTTCCATGTGGACACTGTGGGTCTTGTAAACAAATTTGCAAATCCAAACAATTTTCCAGTCAAAACACCAGCAAAGTATATGATTGCAAGATATTTGGTAACTGCAGCAGCAGTTGGGTGATATATTTGGCCACTTGTCACTGTTCTGCCTTCTATGTTGGCCAAACATCCAGACCATTGAGAACACGTATTAATGAACATAGAAGTGACATTAAGAATAAAAAAGACCATAATGCTCTTTTTAGACATACTTTGAAGCATTCACAGGCCCAATATACATTTATGATTATTGACAGAATCACAGGAGATCGGAATAATCCTCAAGGTTGGCATAGCATTCTTAATCACAAAGAAAGGTATTGGATTACCACATTGGGAGCACTTTCCACCAGGTTTGAATGATCATTTATAATTAATTTTTTTACTGTTAACTTATTTTTTCATATTTATGTATTCCAGGTTCCTGAGGATACCTTATTTGATGTCGTGTTATCATGAATGCTTACCAATAACCACAAATTTATTGAGAACAAAAGTGTTACAAATTTATTATGGATATTTTGTTATTTCTGTCTTATCATATATGTATTTTTACCTATTATACATTGTTCAGCTCATTACTCTATAATGGAGTATATATATATTTCTGGCTCATGTCCATTTATATTCATTTTTTTGATTGATATAAGTATTTGCAGTTTATATAACCCATCAGTTATATTTGTTTGTGAACCCACAGACACACTGATTCATTTGTGTTTATCATTTGTCTTTTTAAAGTTTTTTTTTTCTTTTTTTCTATTGTGGGAACAAATCATGATTAATTATGCAGGGTTTTTCACTCTCATTGGTTAGGCACTCTTATAAATATTCATTGAGTACTATCTAATGTTTTTGCTGTGTATCACTGATGAAGGCATATATTTTTTTGCCGAAACCGGTCTGATTATTAAAGATATGTATAATCAGCGAATAATTGAGTAATTGCATCTTTTTACTGTTACACGTATCTGCTGGCCAACAGTGTTTTTTGGTTTGCTCCGGCCGTGCAGTACCTACGTGCATAGCACAGTGTTTTGAATATTTTCTGAATCACACCCACCCCTAGCATAGTCACACATTGCACAAATTCACTTAGCATGATGATGCAAACTTTTCTGAATCCAACCCAAAACTCAGTAGCTGACATTATTAGATTACCTTTTCACAATAATTAATTGAGCAACACTTATGCTTTCAAGGCTTCTAGTACATTCACATTTCTCAAGTTCAGAGTCTATTGAATTTTTGTCTAAATGTATTTGTTATTTTAATCCATTTTCAGTGGTGCGAAAATGTTATTTTAACTTGCTTTCAGTAGTATGAGTTTGACATGTTGATGTTGCCAGTGTATCTATTCTTTATTATTACTAGGTGCCTTAAGCAAAATAAGTCACCCCTTGAAATCTAACTTGGTCTTTTTAAAGACACAGGAAGCAGTAGGTTTGGATGTGAGTCACCATTCCCATCACCATTTAAATGTGTGTAAAACATCTCCCTCTGGGCTACTAAACAAGACATGAGAAGTATATTATGCAAGGCATAATTAATAAGTTCAGTTTGGATTGCACTTCTTTCTTTTTCAGGTAGCTATACTGAGCAGCTACTTTATTATTTCATTCATTCATTCATTTCACGCCATTACTGGTTATACATGATGGCAAGTTCTGGAGATACAAGTACATTTAACTGAAATTCTACTCTGAATGCAGAGCGCAGACATGGCTTTTATTATCAGTCACACCACCAATAAATGAAGTTTAACACGTTTGGCATCAGTTTTATGTCAGTTATCCCTGTTTAAGGTCTTATATACTAATAGTACAACTGACAACACATTTTTATGATTTATGACATGCTGCCGTGTTAATGGCAAAGATTAAATCTGTTTGATTCTCTGTTACACCAACATACCTAGTAATGTAGTGGTAGCAACTACCTTACGGCTCACACCACTGTCAAGCCCTTAAGGAATTATACTGGCTTGAATTCTAACGCTACCTTGATTCCACCCAGCTAACTCTAGCTCATAAAATAATTTACAAACCAGATAGCTGCCCTGCCCTACAGCACATCCTACAACCAGCTTTTAACAACTATCAAACCTAATAAAAGAGCTGGTCAGAACCTTTACTGCTATGCCATTGTCAGGATTTGGAATGTCCTTCCCTGGATCTCACCCTCCTAGACTCATTAAAAACATTCAAACTATCTTTTAAGAAATACTTCCTCAACAATCAGATCTGTTCCTGTGCCCAACACTGTAGGCCACCATAAATTATCTTAAATGTCTTTTCTTCCTATCGCTTATTTACTTTCTCTGTCTTCTTACCAACCTAATCACTAATTAATATACTTCCTCTCTTGCTCTCTTTTTACTTTCACCACTATACTAATATTACTTTTCTTTTCCCCGTACTACATTCCCATTTTATATTTTTACCTTCTCTTACCTTCTGTGTCCGATACCAAAATGCCTTAGCATTCCCTTACGTTTCTTTTCCTATTTGCTGTTGTACCACTGCCTCCCTCCTCCTTCTCTCAAACCTTTACAATTCAATTGTTCCTATCTACTTTATCAACTCAAAAGTTCCTTTTGAATCCACCTTGATAAATCATATGATAATTTTCTGCATATTGTGCCTAGTATATGTATTATATGTACATAGAAAGTCTGTCACTTGTTGACATATGTATATGTATGCAGCAACTCTGTCAGTTTTACTAACACTTGTTGTACTGGTTATCCTATATAATTTGTCTTTGTTAAAACTGTTTCATGCCTTAAAATATGTATATCTTTAGTAGTGGAACTTTTCTGCCCGGGCCTCCACTGAAAATGAATTCCTGACTCAGTGGACTTACCCGGTCAACAAATGTCAATAAATAAATAAATAAATAAATAAATCACATATATATATATATATATATATATATATATATATATATATATATATATATATATATGGGTTCCCTTCAGAATTTCGAAGCTCAAAACTTCAAATTTCATATGATTGAAGCTCAACTTTGACATCCTGAACGGAGATCGGCATACAGCGCAGACCAGGTGATTTCCCTTGTCCTCACTGTAGTGCAATCTCGGAGTTGGTATATTTAAGTTATGAGGGTTGTGCAGGGGAGGTTGCCCCCCCTGCATACACATGTTTTAGTGTGTTCTGTGGTGTTTGGGGGGGGGGGCTTCACAATTTTGAGATTCCAAGATCTCGAGATTCTGAACTCGATATTTTCGGATTTCGAAATTTCGTAGTGAACCCATATATATATATATATATATATATATATATATATATATATATATATATATATATATTATGTAAAACTGCAAACATTGAAAAAGAAACACTTTAACTTATTTTGATTGCTAAACAATTGCATCAGTGTTAATCAAAAGTGCTTTATTGTGCATATGTCTATGTGTTTGCTATAAACTTTTGATTTTTTGCATAAGTACATTATGATACATATGTCTGTGTGTATACTGGAAACTTTTGTTCAAACCTTTTTACTTCTTGTTGGACATTATAATCTTGTGTACAATTTTTTTGCTCCCTTGGAGCCCCAGTCATGGTTGAAAAGGGTCAGTTGACCAGTCCACCACCCTGATTATAAAATATAAATAAATAAATGCATATGTTCATACATTTTTATTGGTTTAGACATTATGGGCAACCACATCAAATAATGTACTATAACATAATGGGCAGGATTCATGAAGCCTCCATGTAAGAGTTACAAGGCTTACACGGAGGCTGCAGTTAAACGGTGTGACATCAGCATGTCATGCATATGCATGAGGGCATGCTGAATCACACCTAAGGCTTACACGGTCCATGGAAGACAGTAGGGGGGCGTGTCTGTAGGCCGAGCCCTGCAAACGGACACGCCCACAGAAGAGTAAAAGTGCCGAAAGTAAACCCCCACGACAGAGTCCATGGAAATGTGAATAAACACAACACAACACATGCCCCCACAGACTATGAACATAAAATATATAAATGAACATGCTATATTTTTTTTAAATTGTAAAGATGTTTGCCCGTGAGTGCACTCGTTTGCGCGGGTGTGCCCATAGCTTAGCTACAGTTAGCAGTAAGTGGAAAAGCATATAAGAACTAACTATGCAAAATAAGCCAAAAAGCAATAGCGTAGCGGTAGAGACATCGGCTGAAGAGCAGGCAGTCATGGTTCAAGCCCCCACAACATCAATTTTTATTTTTAGTGAAATAAGCACGAAACAAGTCCCTGACATATATGTACACATATAAAATTATATTTTATGTAAAATGTAATGAAATGGGCCATTTATTTTGAAGAAATGTGAGATAACAAAATAATAAAAAATGCCAGATGTGCCTATAGCTGAGCTACAGTTTAACAAGTTGAGTGCATCTGCCCATAGGTGAGCAGTGGTTTAACAGGTGTAAAATGAGTGCCCGTAGGTGAGCAGTGGTTTAACAGGTGCAAAATGAGTGCCCGTAGGTGAGCAGTGGTTTAACAGGTGCAAAATGAGTGCCTGTAGGTGAGCAGTGGTTTAACACGCTGAAACTGTGTGCCCATAGCTGAGCTGAGTGTAATATGCGTGCTGACAGCCAAATGACGTGTAAACCAGCGTAACCTGTTTGCGCAGAGCTGCGCACTGTGCCAACAAGCTAACCGATGGGCAACGTTGAGCAAGCTGTAACAAAACTGCCTTTACACAGACACACCTCCTAGCCTGTGTAGACAGTCATAAAATATAAAAAGCAGTGTCCAGGTTCGAACCCAGGATACCATGCACCATAGTCAAGGTACTGAACCACTAAGCCATGACAGCTGTACTTAGAAATGCAGTAATAGCAAATATATAGGAATTAATAGAAAGAGGAGCATGACAAAGCAGGTTTTGTGAAGCTGATACAACTTCAAAATGGCCAATCACAGATAAGTGCGGGAAAAACGGCATATATAAGCCCCATAGGCAGGAATACACAGCATAACCAATTGTAGAACTAACCTGCAGCCAGAATGTCAGGAGTAGGTGAGGATAGTTGCTTTCGAGCACAGAGGTGGGGCGTTGAGGAGTCCAAATATATGGTTTGGCTCCTTGTCCACAATCATGAGGCCCAACTCATGCAGGGCCAGGTCCTGTGGGGAGCATATAGGGCTGAGGCGTGGGACCGGTTGGCTCATGATCTTACCAGTGCCACAGGGATTCCAAGGACTGGTGAGCAGGTCCGTCACCACCATGCGGACCTGAAGAGACGCAAGCAGGACCAACTGAACCTTTGGATCCAGGAGGCCCAGCAAATGCCCAACGCCCCACTACTGAGTAAGTTACATCTAATTATGTATGTAAGAAATTAACCTAGCTGATATTATGGAGATGTGTATTCCAATATTACTTTATTTATATTACAGCTGCAGGTGTCCGTTCTGCGAACTGCAGAGCCTATGGCGATAGGCTGGTGCATTTGCACCACCAGGCAGGTCAGTAATCCTCTCCCTGTAACTGTAAATAAATATAAAAGTATGACAGTTAGCAAAATAGTGCAGTGTAGTCACTAAGTAATAAAATGTGCAAGTAACAGTGTAAGAGTGTTTGCAAGTATTGCTTGATTACAAAAGTGTCTTGCATTCTGTAATCCAAACAGAACAATGTAAATGTCTGAACTAAAGTCTGAAATAAAGATGTCCCACCTGTAATATAATAGTACACAACCTGCAGCAGGCTGAAAAGTACAGCTGCAGAAGATGAGCAAAACACATGTTAAATATATCCCTGTTGAAATACTGAAACATGACAGAAGTGAGACTGTTGGAAAGGATTGTAATAACTACATTTAAAATATGTCAATAAAGCCTAGAAGTAAGTACCATCCTGAATTGTAAAAATAAAACAAGTGAGAGAGGGTGAGAAAGAGCTATGAATCCACCAATAAAGTAGTAATAACTCCTGAAAAAAGTATACTGCAGTCAGTACAGAATTAAATGAATGTGACAAGCAGAACCAAACTGCGAAATGTGTTTAAAATGTTCCTGCAGCAGGAATGTGTATCCCAAAATCTGGATATGTTGCTCTCAGTCTGCAATATGCAGATAGTATGATTGTCTGAAATACCAAACATCCACAGTTGTCTATAGCTATATAAAGCAAATGTAGCAGGATGATGTAGCTGAACAGAGCCAGATATAAACGTGTATGAATAAAAATGAAAATGTATATTGATGTAGCAGTAACATTCCTATCACCAACTTGAAATAGTTATCACATAGGAAACTGTAGGTAGAACTGTAGTGTGTATATATCTGCAGCTATTAGAAATGTACAGCATATGTATTGGTATTTGAAGGTGTTAATTATATTTTCTGCACCCTACCCTATAACCACATATAATCCATTCCACGTGAACTTGGTATGTGCAATCATAATTAACACCCCTGGACAGTTGTCCTGTTGGGTCATACATATTTGCATGTACGTTGATGCATCAGCCCTGTTCATACATCCAAACCTGATGGCCTGTTGCCATCAATCAACCCTGCATGTTGTTGGACTGTGTATTGCTGTTCAAATGATGCATGTGTTATGCTCGCTGTTCAATGGTGTGAATATCTGGGTGTTTGGTTAATGGGAATACTAATGCATGCTGTTACAACTAATTGTGAATGGTATTGTATGTTACTAACCCAAACTGTCATGACATAATGCAAAACATAGGACGACAGGGAAGGCGGGTTCCAGCGGACCCACCTCTCCCACCTCAGCTGGCGAGTGCACCTGGCAGTAGTGCCCAGGCCGGACCCTCCTCCGGTGGCCCTGTGCCACCTGCGGGTGGAAGCACTGCAGGGGATGGGGCTCATCCCCCCTCTGCAAGTGTGGCCAGAGGAGAACCACCACTCACCCTCCGTAGCGTCCAGACTGTGGTGCGTAGGGAAATCCAGGAAGCTGTTCTTGAGGCACAGGTGGCACAACTAATGGGCATGCCTGCTGCCTGGTCTACACAGCCCCCAGCACAGCCCTGTCCTGGGCAGTGAAGGCACAGTGGCAACTGCCCATGGGTGGGGATATCAGTTCCACTGTTGCCATCTGTGGGCTCATGGGCTCTGGATATCCAAACATCCATTCCCGTCAATTGTGTAACCCCCCCTACACATGTCATACACCGCCTCTGTATGCGTCTTGTTTGTCTTGTCTGTTGACCTACCCAACCTACCTCCCCAGCTATACCGACTTCCTTTACCTGACATACCACTTTCACCTGAAAAAAAAAAAAAAAGGGCACTCTGTACCCACAAAAGAATTACGCCCCATACATAGCTGCCCATTTCGCACACATGTCTGCTGGACATGGAAACTGTCAATTACAATTGGCTGTACAACAAGTTTTATTGTTGTCCTTACACCTCTCTCAGGGGTGGAAGGTTTCAAATGTCACACCAAATTACAAACATATGCACAGCTGTTGCTGATGAAGAAATGGTCAGCTATGGGCCTTACGTACATCCCTCCTGCAAAACCCAAGCTTGTTTCCCTACTGTCTTACCCTCTTTGTGACCCCTTTTTCACCACTTTCCTGTCTCCCCATTTTCATTTCTTTCAAAGAAAATAGCGCGGGTGTGTGCACAAGTAAGCACTTTTAAGCGGTTGTAAGCGGGTGTGCACGGAGCTGAATGCCAGTGCATCTGCGGGAGCTCCGCGCAAACCAGCGCTAACCCGGTTACAACTGCTTAAAAGTGCCTTAGTCACTCTGAATGACAGGTCCTGTAGTCTGCTCAAAAGCAAAATAAAATCCCACTGTCAATCCCGAAAGCAGGAAACAGTAGTCTGCATGACTTACCACTAAGCCATGACTGTTATATAAGAACATTGTGCTACAATAAATATATCATGTAATAGTAGGAATGAATGTAAAGGTAATATAGGATGTGTAGTACACAAAGCATGTCATGTATATTTACTGTCAAATCTAGTGAATTTCTATAATAGTAGTGTGTGAACAGAAACAGCCATGCTAGTTGGTAGCTAGTAGGTAATAATGTCACTGTAGCACCTTGCAAGCCACACACATACAGCAGGATAATCACTGCCCATACCCCACAACCTGTTACAGGAAGACATCTGGACCAAGTAATAAAATATGTGGAGCAAAGGGCCAAAACCAGGGACACATTCCAAATAATGTTACAACAAACTTAGACAGTTCAGAGAGTAACAGGTTCTGCATTTTGTTGGATGTTTGGAAGGGTATGAAGTCTGAAACTTAAATGTTTGTCACTATATTCTGACTTGAGCCCAGAGTGATTTGCCAGAAAGAGCTGTGCATGAGATATTGACCAAAATATGAGGCAGAAATGTGGACAACCTGCAAATATCTGTACACTTGAGAGGTCTGACACTGCCATATTTGAATAGTTAAGAGCCTAGACATAGCAACAGTGACTGAGTTACAGGGATGCCCCACAGACTCCATGTGAAATGTACAAACAGTAGGCAGAAAGGTGTTACAACACATGCAATGGTAACTATGAAGTCCTGAAAGTATGCACCACTTGCACGGCAGAAATAGTGTAGTAATACATATGCTCATGCTATCCCACAGTCACAACTGCAGAATACCAGACAATTTAATGGGTGTACCCCACTGATATGTACCATTACATGAGGCAGATAACAGATGCACCTGAGAGTCTCTGGGGCCTGCTCAGCATCATACTCAAATACCCTAATAGATGTCAAGGGCCATACCATGGCCAGACCACACTGCATGCTGTAACACCCTAGCAGATATAGCAAGCATTCCAAGGTGTGAATGTACATGGAAAATAGGAAAGCCACAGCAGCACACTACAGTCAAGACACCTAGCAGGCATACAAGTAGTGACTGTAAAGGGCAAATATTGACGCCATAGCAACAAAGTGCAAGAGCCACTGCTATACACCAGTTATACCATATGTCCCAGAGGAAAGCACACACACCCACATTAACAGTAGTAGTAGTCTTAGGTGTCAGTGTACATACACACTTAGTACAGGAAACTGGAGAAATGAATGGAGAAATGTTAATCTACAACACAGCCGGAAATATGAGAGAGATACTAACCCTTACACTCACAGAACAGTGTCCACAGCATACCAGCATGGTCCCTGCCCTTAAAATCTGAAAGGGCTACGCCTATCTCACATACCTTTTTATAGCACTGTTCTGAAATCACAGTGAGAACTGCAATCAGTACACAACTGGCTACATGCAATTAGCAAATGCTGGCTAACAATTGGTGCAGAGGCCATCACATGGACATATGCAGATACCTACAAAAGCATGCTGTACTCCCAGTCCACACATGCAATACTTTCATTGCACCCTGTGGAGGTAGTGAGAGACAGACAGAGAGAGAGAGAGAGACAGAGAAACAGAGAAAAACACAATTAAACTTACACAAACAAAACTGGTCAGCAACAGCCACCTGAAAGCTGACAACTGGCAAGTGGAGCAGCAGGACACAAAACCAGATGGCAACACAAGCAGCTGTGACAAACACAGGTAATGTAAAGTAATACTATAAAAGTCTACATACTGTGAACCCTCCATATGTGTCATTGGTCTGTATCCATATGTATATGAAGATGTGCAAAGGGCAGGGGACATACAGCAACTATCAGTGAAGGCTGTACATACATTTGTATGTGATAGCATCTATGTGCACATATAAATGTAGGTCGAATGTAGGTTGTAGTGCAATGTACAAAGTAGGTTTCACAGTTATGTATGTTTAGCAGTATGTTAGTGTGTGTATACAGTATGGTAAACAAACATGTTGATATACCTATCTATCATATGGATACGTATGTATGTCAATATATGTATGTATGTATATATATATATATATATATATATATATATATATATATATATATATATAATATGCATATATGTATACATACATAGAGAGATGTAGGAATACATAGACAGATGTAGATAGATAGAATATGTACAAACATATATATGTAATACACACATACAGATATAGATATATGTAGATACATATACATAGACAGACAGATCTGACTATCTACAGGTATGACTGTATATGATGATCTCCCATCCATCTGTCAAGATTTCTCTCTGTCACACCAGCAGGTGCTCTGCCTCACATATCTATAGCAATATATGTACATCAATATATATATGTGTATATGTATACAGACATATAAATATATATATATATATATATATATATATATATATATATATATATATATATATATATATATATATATATCTATATACACACATAGCAGCGGTGTAAGCGACTGAATAGAGCTGGAGTTCTTTCAGTCGGGCAGCATAGGACAGATGTTTGAGACCCTTTATCCTTTTGGTGAGGAACTTTTGTGGCCTCCAGCTGCTGCAAGTGTCGGGTCAGATACATTCCAGAATGGGGCATTGTGCTCAATCATTGGTCTGATGAGTGATGAGTATAGGAGACTATGACCTCCCTTGATCTAGATGAGAATCCCTTCATGATAAGGTGGGCAATGTAGAAGGTCTTCCTAACTACTTTAGCTACATGGGTGTCGAATGACAGACTACTATCAACCTGGGTCCCCAGGTCCCTGATAACTTCTTCTGTACTCAGTGGATTGCCACCTATTTGGTAGCTAAGGGTAACCTTGTTTTTCGAAGGGTATGACTATCATTTTTGGCATTTAACTTTAGGCCATGGCTCTGGCACCAGTTATCCATGTCTGTGAGACCCTTCTGAAGGATATCTGTGTCAGATGTGTTTTCTACTATGGCGCCCAGTTTGCAGTCATCTGCAAACTTTGTCAACCATAACCCTCCTGTGTTTGCTTGTACTTGAAAGTAGATGCCAAACAAGAGTGGCCCAGGACTGAGCCCTGTGGTACACCACTTGTGACAGGCTTTGAGTCTGACATGGCGCCAGCAACTCTGACCCTGTGGGTTCTGTCACTCAGCCAGTTTGCAACCCATCTTGTGATGTATGGGTTAACATTTAAGCTGATGAGTTTTCAATGATACCAGTGGGGTATTGTATCAAGGCCTTCACCAGATCGAGGTAGGCTGTATGGACTGCCTTTCCTCATCAATGGCTTTGGTGACTGTTTCAAAAAGTCAACCAAGTTTAAAAGGCATGATCTGCCTTTGACAAAGCCAAACTGGGATGGATCCAAAGTCTGCAAATTCCCTATGTCTTTATTTATGAGGTCCATTATGATCCTCTCCATGGCTTTGCAGATAAGGCTTGTCAAGCTAATGGGCCGGTAATTTCCAGGGTCGGTGGAGGCACCGCCTTTGTGAAGTGGGACCACAGTTGCAGTGCGCCACTCCCTGGGTGTATATATATATATATATATATATATATATATATATATATATATATATATATATATATATATATATATATATATAATATGCATATATGTATGCATACATAGAGAGAGATGTAGGAATACATAGACAGATGTAGATAGATAGAATATGTACAAACATATATATGTAATACACACATACAGATATAGATATATGTAGATACAAAAACATAGACAGACAGATCTGACTATCAACAGGTATGAGTGTATATGGCGATCTCACACTCCCCTGTCCCACCCTCTGTCACTCTCACCCCTCTCTGTCACACCCCCTCTCCATATCTATAGCAATATATGTACATCAATATATATATATATGTGTATATATATACAGACATATATATATATATATATATATATATATATATATATATATATATATATATATATATATATACACATATAGATATATCTATATACACATATATATATATATATATAGAGAGAGATGTATATATATATTCTGAGTGAGGCACATGTGTACAGATGTATTGCAACAGGTGCCTGGTGACAAAGGCATGGAGTGAACACCAGTGTCAAAACTGGATTACCATACCCCATTTCAAATCACCTACACCAGTAACCACTAGATATGTGATTGTCTGCCCACCACTGCATGTGTCAGGAGTGAACAGGGTCATAAATGTGTACAATAGTCCCCCAATGATATTCACAGTGGCACACTATTCCTGGAATACCTGCACATGGTATGTGTCAGCAGACATGGTGTGTCAGCTACGGACATGTAGGTCAGTGTACCCCTCCACACCACATAATGGCTGCCATGGTATGTACCTCACATGACAGCTACAGATATGGAGAAGGACACAGTGACATGTACAACACTGTGACAATGCACGCAAACACATTACCAATGCACAGTGACTGACAACACCACAGAGTACACACATACTACCCACATAGAGGTTACCACTCCTATATTTACATACTTAAGTCACACCCATGACAGATGTCCAACAACCATAGTAACCACACCTCACACCATCCACAACCTAAATGACTGCTGTGTGTCATCCGTGCCACTGCAATAGAGAGCAAATGGTGGAGGTACAGGTTCCAGACATACCCTGCAATAAACCACACAGTGTTAAGAAGCAAGACTCCCCATGAGTACATGCCACACATACCCCTGCTGAATGTTAGTCAGATAGGTAATATGCCATATGAGTCACCCTGTGTAACTGTTTGACAGCAGCAGGTACCATCACATCACATGTGTCACAATGGTCAGGGTATCAGAACAGTATGCTGCTGTAGTCCCAGGGGCAATAGCATATTGTATAGTATTGTATTGTAATGTATTGTATTGTGTTGTATTGTATTGGTATGTAGAGGTGCCTCCTTTGTGGAGTGGAACCACTGCTGCGCCAGTGTACAGGTACATATCCTGTAGTCAGGCTAGTGTTACATAGCACTTCTATATGTGTGTTTAGCTCCTCTTGGAGTTCATGTAGCATGCAACCGGGGATACCATCAGGTCCCATTCATGTTGTGTATTCTGTTTTCCTGAGGGCGGCTCTCACCTGGACATCTGTGATGACAGGGAGGTTACAGTCATCTGGGATAACTATGTCTTATTTTGGGGGAAAGGGAGGGGAAAACCTGCACTAAACCTGTCTGCCACAATGTTGCCAGTATCTGTGGGTTCAGTGAATTATTTGTTGTTGTGTACTAACTATGAGCATAGTGGAGGGTTTCTGACCAGGTTGCTAACATAACTGAAGAAGGCCTTGTGGTTATCTGTAGTATCCCTGTTGATTTCCCTCTCAAAGTTGCCCATGGATGTTTGTATGAGAGAAAATAGCTCCTTACTAGTGCTGATCAGACATGCCTTCCCTTTATGGAATCATGCTCTGTCTTGCAGTAGCTTCCATCTTTTGTAATACAATCTTTCTATGGCTGGGGTCCACCAGACAGGATGCTGTCCCTTTGTGGAGAGTGTCTTGGTCTTATATGGGATTGCATGATCCATGCATTCTCGGAGATGTCGGTAGAAATCATTTGTGAAGGGGTCAGCATTGTGGGTTGTGTCTTCCACTGGCCCAGTGGGCTGAAAGGATACCATGTCACTGTTACTAAGTGTAAAGTTTGCATTTGCAATGTTATTCCCTATAGTCATCTGTGCTGGTGGTGGAGGTGGGATATGTATATCCAGGGCAATTAGTTTGTGGTCAGCTCACAGTAGTTGATGATGTACCCCATACAGTACCTAGATACAAACCCCCAGAGTGAGGAGGTGCTGTGGACCTGAATCAGTGTTCTGACTGCTGGGGTTTGTCGTATGGAGTGTGCCAGGTACTGTTGCACAGTTGCTGGCTGAGCACTGATACCTGGCCATTTACATGTGTATCCACCAATAGATAGACAGATGCTATATATGTGAGATATGTTGTATCACAACAGTCGAGTAGCATGTGTAGTATGTGTGTCAAATTCTGCTGACATATATTGCTGATATCATGTTATTTCCTTTTTCAGGACCATGGCTCACCCGCGAAATCCAGCTTACTGTGCAGCTGAGGATGAGGAGATACACCAGAGCCTGGTGCGGAATTATGCAATACTCTTTTCCCGCACCAGCCAGAATCAGCAGGAGAGGGCTGCACTGTGGCAAGACCTGTTCCTTTGGGTAAATGACATAGGCACGCATAATAGGACATATGAGCAGGTACGACATCACTGCAGTGATTTAATCAGAAATGTCCGTCAGCGTGCGTCGGATATCTACAGGCAACAGGTCGCCACAGGTGGTGGGATGGCTACACATCCCCCACTCACCAGACTGGAGGGACTACTCATGAGTATAGTGGCTCCAGGCCGCCAACAACAACAACAGCAGCAGGCATCCATTATGATGGAGGCTGGAGCCACGCAGCAGCAAGACTATGAGCGTGCAGGTAATATGCCATATGTATAGTTGACTGTTGTGTACACTGGTAGTTAATGCATGTGTGAGGTGTGTCCTTGGTTTGTAGCTGTCATCATAGTATTTAATGTGCAAGTGTGATATCCTCAGTATCAGCAGCTGACCTGTGAAAGGCGACTGTTGTACTACTGACCTGTATCATACTCAGTAACAATGGCACAGTTGTGCCCACTAACATTAGTTTCCTCACTTCTGCAGGTCCCTCCAGTGTAACAGCAATGCAGCCTATCCATGCTGGTGAGTGTGTATTAACAATACCTTTAATAGTCTTGATAGTAATAGTAATATTAGGCTCACTGAGTAGTGCTCTGTGTATGCATGCAGGTGTGTCTGTGTCTGTGTGTTGATATCTCGCATGTTGAGTAGTGTACAACTGTGTGCAACTGTGTGCAACTGTGCATGTGTGCATGTGTGCATGTGTGCACCTGTGCATGTGTGCATGTGTGTGCACGCAGCACGGTGCATGCATGATGCATGTGTGCATGTGTGGACCTGTGCATGTGTGGATGTGTGCATCACTGGTAATATTGTGTAGACATTCTAAACTGTGTTTCCTGTTTCCCTCCCACAGGTTCTGGTGCTGCTCTGGTGTCATGCAGCAGGGAACCTGAATCATGGGTACTGATAATGATGACATCTGTGTAATGGCACAGGAACATATGCCAGGGTCCGTCATTGGTCAGCCAATTGACAGTACACAGCTGTCAACCCCATCAATGTGCACAGTTATCCTGCCAATACACCCTTTGTCACCAATGTCCCTAGGTGATGGACAGCATACAGTGGGCATTGACCAGGGTAATGTGGTATCTGTGGCACATGCGTCCCCACACAGCAGCCATGGGCATGGCCCTGAGATGGTACCACACAGACAGATGTCCAGGGGTTCTCGTGGGAGCATCCGTGGGCATACTGCCCCTGTCAGACGTGCCCACAGAGGTCTTACAACCTCAGATATGTTTGGGGCTGTCATGCAGGCACAGTCACGTATGGAATGGTACACCAGACAGGGTCTGAGGGAGATGACAGCATGTCGCACAGCCATGATTGACAGTATGCGTGACATTGCGGTTGCCATCCGTAATTTCACCAATGTCATAGACAGACATTGTGGGGACATATTAGACCGGTTCCACAACTACATGTCCATGAGCCAGGGCAATGGTGGACGGTTGAGGCATTGACGTGGGCGTATGCCGGCAACAGCAGCAGCTGGCAGTCATCACAGATGACAACAGGGCCGCGGCCACCCCCATAGTGCCAGCAGCAGCCCCAGCAATGCTGGGTCTGTGCTGTCATCAGACCGCCCCAGGAGACCACATGCACTTGGCTCTGGCCAGGCCCAACAGGGATCTGTGTCCAGTCAATGAACACTTGCTTCTGATGATAGTACCCAGTCTGGGTTGTTACTGGATACAGTCCGTAGCACCCCTGCAAGGCACAGGTACCGTGTCCATGGCCTGAGACACTGATCTGTATGACCTGGCAGGTACAGTCTGTGGCTGTCCACAAACACCAGTATATGGCAGCCATGAGGTGGAACTGTGTGCAGCCATACACACATGTGAATTGACAACACCTAGGGCTACCGTATACACGCACACACTGCATCAACATTGCCCCACATTGTACTGCTGTCCCTCACCAACACACATACACATACATGTCAATTGGTGGTATTGGTGGCTGACTCAGGCATACCAAGTTCAGACCCTGTGCATATGATGAAACTGTGCCACCTCCTGCAATCTGTAACATCAGTGCAGGTACAGGTTAACATGTTGCTGATGCACAGGGTGACTACATAGATGTGTAGTAATAGTATCATGTTGTTAACAGTACTGTGTGCTGATATAATTGTGGGTATATCACAGCATGCCTGATGCAGTAAGGGTATGATTGTCATGTACTGTTGTCTACACCCATGTAAGTACCATAGTGTATCATCTGCATATGTTGGCATACTGGTGGTAAGGATGTCAACAGAAGGCTACATACATAGGTAGCACAGGGGATAAGGTAATGAAAGTATTAATACGCGATGATGGACATGTAAACAGCAAGTGGCATGCTGCCCACACTGAACTCTGCAATGCAGATGTTTGAGAATGTTGATATGTGTGCAGTACTGCATGACTGGTACTGGACACACAGGAGCACCCTAGCACTGCAAGCTCACATCTCATACCATGCTAGACAGCCCCAACACACAAAACTAACTGTCACAGGAGGGAGAGTCCCCATACATGTCAGGGATACTGTGGTGGCAGCCCAGGTAGCATACATCCTACTAAGTATGGAACCACTGAGTGAAGGCTCAGTGTCTGTTATTTGACATGTGTATTACTGCAGGTATGAGCATATGGGTTTCCATCCAGTTATTGTACATCCTGATGGTACATGGTCTGTACACTTGTGTGCGCTGACACTGGACCCTAGCCATCTGACCTGTGTATTTCCATGTACATGTGCATAGTACATGCATATTTGCAGTGTTACCTACTGGAAGTGGTACAGCTTGTTTGTTGTACAATGGAATACATGCAGCCCTGCTTACTGTAGCTTTGTTTGCATGCATGTTTGCTTGCAGTTACCCTGGAATACTGATCCCACCTGCAATGCAGAGTTACAGAGCTTCTGTGGACTCCTAATGACATCTGCATAGCTTACTATATGTATGTACATGTCTCACTTGACAGAACGTCACTGTTTGTCCTGTTCACATGTATGTTGCCTGTGACACATTGCATATGACTTACCTGGCATTTGTCCACGTGAGCAGTCATATATGCCACTGCTAACTAATCACAGGCACTACACCCTCACATACTCACCTTCTGTTGAACCACCTGCTTCGCTAGGGATGGCTTGCACCTGTCATCGCTGGGCTTTCGGATATTGGCAAAGGCTCTTGCTACCCCCATAGTGCCTTTGTTAGGCAAGGCTCAAAAGACAAACCCACCTCCATAGGTATCACAAGGGATAAGAAACTAAGAGTAATGCTACTCAACGCCAGAAGTCTAAACCTCAAGATGCATGCACTCAAAACTCTCCTTAACATGGAGAACATCGATATCTGTGCAGTAACAGATACCTGGTTCAGGGCTACCGAGAGCACCCCAGCACTACCAGGTTATACCTCATACCATGCTTTTCAGCCCCAAAACTTGGACCAAACCACAAAGGAGGGAGTATCGATATTCATCAAAGATACCCACACCTCCAGGTTGGTGGCAAAGCACCAAGCATCAGAGACTATCCATGTGCAACTAACAGTGGGTAAAACTGCCTTCCAGGTTATAGCCTGCTACAGACCACCCTCCCAAACCCAAGAACCGCACTCGGCCTTCCTGAGAACAGTGCAAAATATGAAGGTCTCTCCAAACGCCATTATATTGGGAGACTTCAACTACCCAAATATAGACTGGGAGCATGACTCTAGCTCCAACACCCTATCCCAAAGATTCCTAGAATTTATGAACTCAAATCTATGGAACAACTTGTTACCACTCCCACAAGAGGGGAAAACATACTGGACCTGATCATCACCAATATGGGGACTCTATGCTCCAGACCAGAAGTGTATCCCTCACTGGTAAGATCAGACCATAAACTAATCTCACTGGATATTCACATCCCGACCCCACCCCCTGCCCAGAAAACCACAGGGAACAACTTCTCTAAAGCAAATTCACACTCTTCAAAACCGAGGTGGAAACCTTCAAAGCCCCCGGGCCTGTGGAAAATACGGCCCAGACCTCAGATTCCTCTATAAACGCGTTCTATGGACACCTTCAGGAATGCATGGATCATGCGATCCCAAATAAAACCAAGACCCAATCCTCCAAAGGCAGACGTCCTGTCTGGTGGACCCCAGCCATAAACAAACTATACAATAGAAGGAGGAAGCTACTAAATGATACAGCAAAATCCCAAAAAGGAAGGCATCACTGATCAGTATTAGCAAAAAACTACGGACACTCATAAGATTGTCTAAGGCCAGCTTCGAGAGAAAATTGAACAGGACACTAAGGATAATCACAAGGCTTTCTTTAGTTATGTTAGGAACCTGGGTGGTAATTCCCAGATATGCTCAGAGGTAGCCCAAAATGTCAGAAGAAACACCGAACGCACAGACATTGCCAACATCCTAGCTGACAGGTTCAGCGCAAACTCCCCTCCACACCGAAAGGGCAAATATTTATCCCAGCAGAGTGCTACCCCCCTGACATCTCAGATGCTCAGGTAAGAGCCGCCCTCTCCAAAGCAAAAAACACAGCATCAATGGGACCAGACAGTGTCCCGGGCTGTGTCCTACATGAACTCCAAGAGGAGCTACACCCAAACATAAAACTACTGTTCAATCCCAGCCTTACTACAGGATATGTGGCCAAAGAGTGGCATACAGCAACAGTGGTCCCTCTCCATAAAGGTGGTGCCTCAACGGATCCTGGACACTATCGCCCCATAAGCCTGACTGGCTTGGTCTGCAAAGCTATGGAAAGGATCATCATGGACCTCATAAATAAAGATATTGGGGACCTACAGACACTGGATCATACCCAGTTTGGCTTTGTTAAGGGCAGATCCTGCGTCTTAAACCTTGTTGATTTCTTTGAAACAGTCACCAAGGCCATTGACGAGGGGAAGGTGGTCCACACAGCCTACCTGGACCTCGCAAAAGCCTTCAATACAATACCCTACTCTGGCATTCTAGAGAAGCTCACCAGCTTAAATATAAACCCCTATGTCACTAGATGGATTTCACACTGGCTCAAGGACAAAACCCACATGGTTAGAATTGCTGGAGCCATGTCAGACTCCAAACCAGTTACAAGTGGTGTCCCACAAGGCTCATTCCTGGGACCTCTCTTGTTCAGTATATATTTCTCGGTGGTACAGGCCAACATGGAAGGACTGTGGCTGACCAAATTCGCAGATGACTGCAAACTGGCAGCCATAATCGACTCTCCAGCTGACACAAGCATCCTCCAAAAGGGCCTCATAGAAACAGACAACTTGTGCCAGAGCCATGGCCTCAAGCTGAATGCCAAAAAGTGTATAGTCATCCCCTTTTGCAAAAACAAAGTGCCCACAAAGTACCACATAGGTGGTAATCCATTAAGTACAGAAGAAGTAATTAGGGACCTGGGGACCCAAGTTGATAGCAATCTCTCATTTGACAACCACGTGGCCAAAGTGGTTAGAAAAACATTTTATATAGCCCACCTCATCATGAAGGGATTCACATCTAGATCAGGGGAGGATATTGTGCCTCTTTACTCATCCCTCATCAGGCCCATAATTGAGTACAATGCCCCTGTTGGGATATACCTTACCAGACACCTGCAGCAACTGGAAAGACCCCAAATGTACCTCACCAAGAGGATCAAAGGGCTCAAACAGATGCCATATGCTGACCGGTTAAAGAAACTCCAGCTGTACTCAGTGGCATACTGCCTGTTCAGAGGCGATCTGTGCCTGACGTATAAAGCCATGTCAAACCCGGAATTAATGGGCATGCTGCACCTCAGAATATCCAAATCCCATCGAGCTACTGGCGTTTGCTTGAGAGAGACTTGAACCTCAGCACTGAAATAAATAGGACATGCTGGAGGGACAGATTCATAACCCAGAGGCTCCCTTCACTCTGGAATAAAATCCCAGTCCAGGTTAGGCAGAGTCCCTCATTGACTCTCTTCAAGAGGAATCTTGATGAGTGGATGGGACATCGTAAGTTTACCCCGGGTATCACTTCTGTGTCACTGTTAGACAGAGGCACAGTATACTAACCTCGAAAAAGGGCATAGCAAGATAAATTTACAATGGGTGGCGAAATCCAAACACATTCTGGCTAGGTTTATAAATGCCCTAGGGCAGATAGCCTAGTATGAACCTATGAACCTATGTACCTTGCTCCCCATTGGCCCTATGTGCTGTTAATCACCATGGCAATCACAATACTATGGTAGCATGTGCAAAGGTCAGTTGTCAGTCACCTCTATGGTACAGTTGTGGAATATGTGGGTCATGTGGCAATGTCACAGCTGCCACATGTACACAGTCAACCCTCTCCCCTGCCATGGATGTACAACACATGTATGAGATGCAACCACATAGCCAAACTGGGGACTAAGCACTCTGAACCCTGTACTGGCATAACCTGTCAGGTGGCATGAAATACTACAGTGACTACAATACCAGTCTGATGTAGACCTACACTGACAGCAATACAAACACGTGAACACACTGGGCCATTTGTGGAGCCTAAGAATAGCATCCTGCCTGAGTGGCAGACACCTCTGCAGCTGGCACACAGGCATACGTTATGCCAGAACACAGCACGCATAACACATAGTACACAAATCCTGTGTGCCAAACAGTCACAGCCTGTACGGCTAGACAACACACCTGCTACAGTTGTGTTAGGCACCTTTATTGTCCGGTACAGTGAGGTCACACTCACCAGGCTGGACAAGGTGAAGGTCACAGTGATATGCCCGTGGGACACTATGGTCCACCACATAACCCCTCAGGTGTCAACAGGGAAAATGACCACTTTGCCATATAGCCCTTAAAGTCCCTTGGAACTGTAGGGCAGGGAACCCCTTGACATTCCGGGCTGGTAGCCCCTCCCTTTGGGGATCAACCCTACCAAACGGGAATTTGAACTAGAATTCTGTAGTCCACCCTAGCTGAAAGGCCTAGCAGACACGCAGCATAAAAATTTTTTACCCCCCCAAACGGTGAAAACATCACACCTTTTCTCAACAAAACTTTTGGACCTTTTGCCCCCCTTAAAAACCAAAAATTTTCCCCCCAAATTTTTAAAAAAATTTCAAGGGCAGGCAAAGGGTAATATTGAAGGCACAGGTACTTTTTATTTGGACAAAATAAAAAACCCTTGCCATTACGGTTTTAATGCTGCTTTTGGAACAAAACCCCACCAGGGAATCTGTGTAAAACGGGGATGTGGAATTCAAACCCAAACAACTTGTTTGAAGGTCCTAGCAGAGCACTTTTGCTTAGGGGTTTGCCCCCCTTTTTACAGGGGGGACATCACCTGTTAAATTAAAAGCCCCGGTGTGTTACTGGTTGCCAAATTTCTCACACTGAAATTTCACAACCCTACCCACCCCCAAAAATTGTTTCGGGTTCAAACCATTTAACATTTTTTAAAACCTAAAGAGGACATTGGGGCCCGGTACAATTTTTTGGCCCTCTTCCCCTGTGTCTTATAGGGTTACTCATCATTTTGAAAAACACCATGGCCCTGTTGCCAAAAGGGCATTTTTTTCAAACCATAACCCCAACTGGCTTTGCGGGATTAAACCCATAACATGTTTATTTCAAAGGGATTCCCCTTTCCTTAGGGGGAGGTTTCTCTCCTGTGTAAGGGGGCTGCACACGTGTTTAAAAAGGGGAAGGCTTATGTTTCCCTATTCCAAAAACTTTTTTTTAAAGATTCAAACCAAACCCTAAAAATGAATTTTTCAGGACCCCCTACCAATTTGTTATACATTGAGGCCTTCCCGCTTTACTTATAGGGTTTCCCTTCCCCTGTTAAAGGGTGTGCATCTAGTGTTTAAAAGGGGGGCAGATTTTTTCCCAGTTGCCAAAAAATTTCCAGATTCAACCCCCCCCCATAACCAATAGTTTTGAGGATTAAAACCCCCTCCTAATTTATTTCCTTGGGGACTTAGGGCACTAAAAAAAGGGTTGCCCGAGTTTTGGGTGCAACATTTTTCTAAGATTGACACACACTCCCTTTCAGGGGGAAGCATTGCATTTTCCCCCCTACTTATAGTATGCACTCGACGGCATTAGCAACCAGCTTTCCCAAGGCCTTCCCCCCAAAAGTCCGCCCACCCCCCAATGGGAAAATTTGCCCCCTGGGCAGTGCCAAAAGCATTTCACAAACCCCTTCCAAACCATACACAATTTGGAAATTTCAGGTCAAACATTCCCCTAACTAAATTTTGATAGGCATGGCAGACACTAAAAAAAGGGGAAAAAAAGGGGAATTTTTTTAAAAAAGGGGCCCCAAGGGGGCCCCCCAAAAAACAAAAATTTCACGGGGGTTTTTCCCCCCGGGGGAAAAAAAACCCACCCTTTAACAAATTTTTCCCCCCCCGGGGGGAAAATTTTTTCCCCCTTTCCCCCCCAAAAAAAATTTTTCAGGCCCCCTTAAAACCCAAAAAAGGGGGTTAAATTTGCAGAAATAAAAAGGGGGAACTTTACAACGGGAAAAACCCCATTCACCCCAATTTTGACAAAACCCCCCTTTCCCCACCACGGAGGTCCTAAAACATTTACAAACCAACAACTGGAGTGGTTGAAATTAAAAAGGGACCCATGTGGTTAAAAGGGCCACCCTACCTACATCCCTTTTGACCTATTTCAGGGGACAGTACCATTACGGGGAGGCCCCAAGACACTTGGTAACGCATTAGGGCAAACAGCCGGGTTTTGATTTAAATTGAAGCAGAGCCAAGGGAAAGACTTTTGAGGTTTTTAGCCAACATTCCCTTTTTATAACAACGTGTACGGGGAAATTTTTGAAATGGGAGGGTCCCTATTATTTGCTCTGTAGTTTTTAACTTTCCGGGGCAACGGGGGTTTGGGTTTTGGAATAAACCTAAAATCCAAATTGTGTCCCTGCTAAACAGAGGCCAATTTACTCCCAGTTGCCTTATGGCTTTTCTGCAAGTGCATTTACTGGAAGCAGCCCAGGGATTTTCCTAGTTGAATCCAGCCCAACAGGGTTAGTGTAAACTTAAACAATATTTTTAGGGTTTTGTTGTGTGCTGTTGGTTTATGCCAACTCTTTTGTTAAACCCAAACGGGTTATCTGTGGAGGGTTTGAGGGGAAAGATCATTTAAACTTTTCTCTGATCATTAAACCCGTTGACTGGCAGTCTTTATGTGGTGGGTTCCGGGGTTTAGCCCATACGTTTCATTTCAATGAAAAAAGCCTGGTTGGGGGCCATTTTGGCCTTCCATGGCATTTGTTAATATGCTATTAAAACCAGGTTGTAAACTTTTAGTGTATTCCCAAATGGTGACTTGGGAAAAACACTGGATGCCCCCTACCATTTCTAATGTGTGGGTGTGTTTGTTTAACTTTAAGGGGGTTTGCCTGACAACAGGATATACTGTGCCCCCGTTCCTGGAAAAACTGATCCCCAGGGTAAATCCATCTCCCACCACTTAAGTTCCCTTTAAGTGTCTGGTGACTCATGGTCCCTTCGGGGGTTTATCTATTGGGGGGGTTCTTTTAGGGACACAACAGCTTGTTAGGCATTTGGGGGGCATTTTCCATGTGCATAGTCAGTTTAATTTTACAAGGTGCACATGTTATTGATTCCACACAGGGTTTTAAACATGGCAATTTCCCTTGGGGGGGCATTTGTGTGGAGTGGTTTGTTTTCGGAAACACATGGACTGTTGTTTTTTTGATACCCCTGGTGGGGTATTTTGGGGGCTTTACTTTGATGGGGGTGTTCAGGTAACCCACACATTTATCAAGTCCTTAAAGGATGATGGACCACTGCCTCCCCTTACTGATTCCCCTTCATGATTGGGGGTTTGGGTATGTTTCTGAACACTCCCCCAATGTTTGCCCAATGCGGTTCTTCCCTTGTCCCCCGGGTCCTCATTCAGTTGTACAAAGGGTTCACCATTTTAAAAAGGGTCACTTACTGTTATCCGGGGGGGGCAACACTTTTCTGTTGCTTTGCAGGGTTGGACCGGTTGTTTTTTTGGGCCCTTTGTAGCTTTGTCCTGGGGGTCGTTGGTCAGTTTGAGTTCTAAAAAAATTTTAAACACAGCCTTTTTTGGCCTGTACCTAGGGGAAATTAATAAAAAAGGGGCCCAGGACCCCTTTGGGATGCCATTATTTTGGGTTTTGTATTGAAGGGTACATTCGCCACAGTTTGTCCGGGCGGTTTAACCCTTTGCGGGGTTTTTTTTAAGGGGTAGAATAATTAACACTAGGGTATTTTGGGCCTTTGCAAGGGCTACCTTTGGGGAACTTGCCCCATCAATGACCAATGCTTTTTAAAAATGGCCTTTTGGGAGGTTGCATTTAAAAAAGAAATGGGTGGGCCAGTTGTGGGTCCCCAAACTTTCGCGCTCATGTGCCTTTCCATGCTTAACCCAAGTTTCCCAGGAGGGGGGTGGTGGCAGTATTTTCGGTTTGTTGAAAGGCCCGTTGTTGCATGTCTTTGGGTCTTCCCGTGGAACTACTTGACATAGGGTTTATTACTTTTGGAGCCATTTATAAAAACCCCACTAAATTGTGGGTTTTGGTAAGCTGGCTGTTCCCCACATTGCTTGGGGGGGCCAAGCTGTAATTTTTTCATTTGGGGGGACTGCCCCTTAGGGATTTGGTAGGTGTTTTTGGTAGTTTTTATTTTGTGTGTTTCCATACTGTGAACCCAACCCGGGTTTCCCTTAGTTAAAAAACCGGGGAACCTTGTGGACAATTTGTTTTCATGGTTCTGGTTCATACTGGTAACCCGGGGCTTTTTGAGCAGAGTGTGTTGGCTTTCCACCCCTTGAGTAATTTAGGGCCAAATTTACTTTCTGTGTTGTTGTGAAAGGGGCCCCCCTTACTCACATCCCCATCCAGGCAAGTTCCTGGAAGATTCATGGGGGTTGCCTAACTGGGGGGGGGATTTGCCAGGGTGTGGGGTTGGGGTTATGTTTGTTGAATCCACTTTATTTTTGATTCACCTCCCCCACAGTAAAGGCCTTGATTTCTGGGGGGGGCTGCCCATTACTTTTGGTTCATGGTTTAAAAAAAGGCATAAAACCCTTTGGGGCATTTTGGCTGCAAGTGGGGTGTCCACCGGCAGATATGCATTATTTAACCCTTTATCCTTTTGGTGGGATTTTGATTTTTTTTAAGCCGGGTGTCAAAAGGTCACCCAAAAATGGGCATTTCTGTTAGGGTCGTAAGGCGGGGGGGGAAAAGATCTGTTAGGTGGAACCTTTATGATCTGTCCTTAAGACATTTTCCCTAGAATTGGGAAATTATTCACATCGGGTTTTGTTTTGGTCCCAGGCCCCATTACTCCTTTAAAATGGTTTCCCAAGGGAATTTTTATCCTTTTTTGGGTTTTTTTGGGTGGGCATTAAACTGGTGTTTTCGGGAGGCGGGGGGGGGCCTTTTGGGGGGCTTACTCTGAGTCCCAAGTTTCCAAAGTTAGTTGCCAGGGTACCCAATGGGCATTGTCAGTTATGGCGTAGGGGCTTTTAAAAGGAATACCCCCTTTTATGTTTTGGTCCATTTTGGGGCCTACCCATGAATGTGGTTCCCTTACGGTTCTGTCAATTTGGGCCGGGTTTTCTGTACTCCAACATAATTTTTTTCCCCAAACTGGGGGGGTGGTATTTGATTTTCCCTTGGATTGGTGCATTATTTTGTTTTTTTTAATGTTTTTGGGTTTGGGGGTTAGTTTTTGCCTTCCCAAAAAAGGGCTTAGGGGGTGGCAAAGTTATAAATTTGACCCCGGGGGTGGTGAAAGCCATCCCGGGAAACGAGGGGGCTTGTAAATGAATCTAAACCAAAGTTGCCCCCGGTGCCCATAAGTGATTGTTAAACTGTATTCTGGTTTGCTGTCAACTTGGGGGGGTGGTCTGAAAACTCAGTTCATCCCGGGGGTACATAATGGGGGTCATTTTGCCTTTTCATTGCCCGGGATACCTGGGTCTTCCCCCAGTAAATGTGTATTTTTCTTTTTTGGGGGTGAGCTCTTTGAGTGGCGGGACCAACAGACGCCCTTTCCCTTTTTCAGCTTGGGGGACAGCAGTGTGTTCACAGGGATCACCAACAACTGATCCGGGTTTTCCCTTTGGGGGACTTTTTCCCAACCATTTGTGTTATTTTTGCATTCTTTTTTTGGAGGGTGGTTGCGGGTGTTTTTTTGGGGCCTCTTTTTGGGGTTTTTTTTAATTGGCCTCCTTTTTTTGTTTTTAGTCTTTGGTTTCAGGGATGGCTATGGGGGACTTTTTGGTTGGGTTTCCCTTTCTCCTTGTGTTTTGCAGTACGGTTGGGGGAGCTACCTCCTTTAAAAAAAGGGTTTGCCCCCACAATTTTGTTTTTTTGGGGGATTTATTTCTTGTATTGGGGCGGGTGTCTTGCCTAAGTTCCAAAAACTTTTTGTACTGGTTGTGGATTGTATTTTGGGGAAATTTTTTTCCCTTTGTCTTTTTTCCCCTTTTTTGTTTGTTTTGTATCCCCCATTTTTCTGGTTTGGTTGGTGGAGTAATGCCAATGTGGGATGGTTGTGTTTTTTTTTTTTCAAAATAACATTCCTGGGGGTTTAGGAAAGCCGCGGGTTTGGGGTTTGGGGCCCATTTTTTGATCCGGGTTTAAGGTTCCCTGTTTGGGGAGTGAACTTTTTTTTAAATTTTTCATTTGGGGTTTTCTGGCCGGGGATTGGGGTAGGTGTGAATATTATTCCTTTTCTTTTTACCAGTGAATCCTTTATTTGCCACCCAGTAAGTTCTATTTCCATGTATGTTTCCCCCTCGGGGGGTGGTATGTTTTTCCCGGGGTTTTTTTAGGATTCTAAATTTTTTTCCTCAGTGTTGGAGCTGTATAACCCCCCCAGTTTGCTTATTTTGCCCCCTTAAAGGGGTTTTAGGATTTAAATTTTCAGTTTAAATGGCCTGCTTCCGGGTTTACGGTGTTTCGGCAAAACTGGGAGGAGTTTTACCATTTTATTACCATGGTTCCTGTCTTCTTTTTGGGTACCCGGGGGGGTTTTTACCTTGCAATTATTCTAGTACCCCCCTTTTGAGTTTTTATGTTTTCTGAAAAAGGTTATGAACCTGGATTTGGGGTCTGTTGGACCCTTGCCCAGTTTTTGTTGAAATTAAACACCCATATGGGTGGTTTGAGCTGATTTCTGTTTTTTTTGGCAGGGTGCATTCCTGGTTTTTCCCCCTTGTGTACCTATATGGGGGTTTTAGCCCCCTTTCGGGACCTGGGGGTAAAAACCCCTTTGGTACCAATGGTGACTGATATGCAGCCCCCCTTTGGGGGTAGCTGTCCATGTTAGGCGGGCACACATTGGTCCCCTTTGAAAATGCTACTTGCCAATTTTCTTACACCATTCAATTTCATATTTTGGTGGGGGTGGGATTTGGGGGGCCTCTGTGTAACTCGGGGTTTTTGTTTAAACACAGGTTATCCTGGGGGTCTGAGGGGTTGTGGAGCCTACTAACCCCCGCTTTTTGAACGGGTTTGCATTTTAGGCTCCCTGTTTTTAATTGGGGACAGGGGGGATCTTTCCCCGGGGGTTCCATGACCAGGTTGGCATTCCCTTTGCCAACCCAATACTCACCCCCCTTTTCCCAGGGGGCACTCATTTTTCCTTTGGCATCTCCCTGTGAGGTTGGAATGGGGGGGGCTTTTGGCCTGGTATGTTTCCTGCTCAGCTGTTTTGCAAGCTTTTGTGATGCACATCCCTACTTTTGGGTACATGTTTGGGAGAGAAGGCCCCAAAGGTTCCGAATAAGTGATTGAGAGAAAACCAGTTTTACTTACGTGTTTGTGCTGTCCTCTTTGGGCGCCGCATGGGGTTTTTCTGATGGGGAAAGCCAGGTGTCTCCTGATCCCCCCGGGGCCTGGGGGATCCCCCTTGGAAAAGTGGGCGGCGCCTATGGGTCGGGTACCCCCCCGGGGGCAAGACAACACTTTCTTTAATTGGGTAAAAAGGGGAGTTGTGGAGGGAAGCCCCAGAATTGGCCCACCCGACCGGCTGGGCAGCTTTTTGGGTTTTTTGCCCCATATGGGTTTCTGTATTTGTGGGGCCTTTTGGGGCCAATACCCAGGGGCTTAAAAATAACTGATCCCACAGTGTCATGGATCCAGGAACTGGTCAGTACCCAGGCGATTGGAACCCCCATTACCCAGGGCCGGAAACCTTTTATTTTCTTGGCCCAAACAAAACCCTTTGGTTTTAGGGGAGGGCCCTCGTTGGCTTTTGGCTGGTCCCGTGCTGCGGGGGTCTTGCCACTCAAAGATCTCTATTCCGAGAACCCATGGTGGGACCCGGGGCCCTGAATTTTCTGTCCCCATGGGGGTTTCTGGCACCAGTTTGTCAACCCTAGCAATGCCTTGTTCCATCATATCCCCCCAGTTTTCTCTGAGTTACTTTTCATTTTTCCCTTTAAAGCACCCTTTTTGGGTTTCCCTTTTGGAGTCCTCCTGTGTTTCGGTTTTTGTGCGGGCAGCTACATTCTCCCGGTTTCCCCTTTTCAAATTTTTTTTCACCTTTTACCCAGAGTACCCGGGGCCTTCCACTTTCGTTTTTCCTTTTTCTTTGTTTCCTGGGGACACCATCCAAAAAACAGTCCAGTCTTAACGCCACCCTGCTTCCGGTTCAGTTCTTTTTTAAAAAAAACCCCACCCGCCAGTTTCGGAACACCCCCCACTGTTTTCGTTTAAGCCCCTGCCCCTTTTTGGGGGGTTTGCCCCGCAAAAATTTTTAAGCCAGGAAACCCTTCCATTTTTTATTTTCCCCTGTTTCTTTCCCCCTTTTCCTAAGGCTCACGCAGTAACATGCCTCCAAGAACCATTTTTTTCCCTTCCCCTGTATTTACCCACCACCCCCCTTAATCTCAAAACCTCAAATGCTCATTTTTGGGGGGGGGCAACCAAACCTCTTTCATCAGTTCCCTACAAGCAGACTGTTTAGACCAGCCCCCCCCTTAAAAACCCTAACTCCATGTTTTTTGGCTTTTCCCCTGATTGTAAATCCATGTATTGCTAAAACCCCATTTTTTTTCCTTCTTTTTATGTTTTTTTTCCCCCTTTTTCCCCTTTTCCCCTTTCCCCAAAAAAATTTTTTTTTCTATTTGCTGGGTCCTTCCAACCACTATTTCCTTTGGGCATTCCCTGAACATTGACCCTTTTTTGGGACTAAGGCCCATTTGTTTTCCCGGGCCGTTGTAAATCATTTTGCAAAAACCCATTTTTTGGGTTATACCAAATTATTTTGCACCTTTGGGGCGTAAATTTTGCAACCCAATTTTTAAAAGCTTTTTTCCTTAGGTTTGGGCTGTTCCGGGATGCACTATGGAGTTTTAAAACCTCTTGTGAATTTTGAACCTCCCATAAATGATTAATTCCAAAGCCTTTAAAAAGTGCTGGCTTGGCCTAATTTACTCATTTTGGGCAGGTTTTGTTGAAAATTAAAAAGGGGTAACATTTTACCAAAAACTTCTTGAAAACTTGCTGTTTACAGGGAAAAAGCGTTATCCCAAAAGTATTTTCTTTTCGGAAAAAATGTCCCCCCAAATAAAAATTTGGGTTTACCATGAACTTTTTTAAAACTTGCAAAACAAAAATTTTTTTAGAAATTTGTTTGCAAATAAAAATTAACATATTTTTAATTTTGTTTTTTTGGGGGGAAAAAGTCATTTTAAAAAAAGATGGTAACAATTAATAAGGGTCCCTAAAAAAAAATTTTGCCTTTTCTTTTACCTTCCGGCCCCTGACTTGGGCAAATTTCCCTCACAAAAATTTAAATCTTAGATTTCCCTTTGGGGAATCAAATATTCATTTTTTTTTTCATGATCTGGGTGCCCGCCTTTTTAAAACCCTTTGACCGCTTTTAAAAGCTCAACTTGGGAAAAATTTCCCGGGTTTACTCCCTTGGCTTCCAGATTGAAAATTTAAAAAACCCAAATTTTTCTCCCAGGGCCAACCCTTCCAGACCCCTGCAAAAGTCGAAACATTCATTTTTTAAAAATCAATCTGGTGTTTGGGGTTAAATAAACCCCCCCTACCTTCCCCTTTTGGAAGGTGTGTAAGGCTGTCAGGTTTAAAAAAATTTTTGTGGGGCCCCCAAAGCCTAGCCCCCCTTTGTCCATTTTGGGCACCCCCTTGCCCCACGGGTAAGGGTCAAAAAACTTTAATTTTTTAGGGAGGTATATGAATGTATTGCCTTTTAATTTTTGACTTTAGTTTTTTTTATGAAAGGGGGTTTTTTTTTTTTTAAGGATATTTAATTTTATTGAAATTTTTGGCTTTTGGGGTTAAAAGGTAGTTAATTGTAGGGATTTGGTAAGGGTTAGGTAAAAGCATATTTTGGGTTCAGGGTAAGAAAAATGTAAAAGTTAGGAAAGGGTTTTGGTAAGGGGAATTTAAATGTGTAATTTTTGGGTTTTTTGGGATTGCTTTGTAAAAAGTTAAAAAAGGGATTTTTAAGGAAAGTTGATTTGGGTTGGGGCGGTTTTTTTGGGGTTTAAATATGTGAAGATTCAAAGGTAAGTGATTTGGTTGCCTTTTTTTTTTTGTTTTTATAGTGTAGTTCCGGAGTAAACCCATTGATTTTAAAGGGTCTAATTTGACTGCTTTATATTAAAGATAAAAAAAAGGCAAATAAGGGTCAATGGTCAGCATAATATTAAGTTTTCCCAGCCCCCTTTGAAAGGTCCCTTTCAAGGAATTAATGTTCCTTCCCCCAAGTTAACTTTAAATTTGGGGGTTGCTTTTGGGTTTGTGTTTTTTGGGTTTGGGGTTTTTGGTGTGTGTGTGTGTGTGTTTTTTTTTTGGGGGGGGGGGTTTTGAGGACAGGCTATGGGATTAGTTCTTCGTTTAAAGTCCGTATCCAAATTCCTAAACCCTTTAAAAATTTAAAAGGATAAGAATAATAAATATGATAAATGAAGGGATGGATGGATGGATGGATGGATGGATGGATGGATGGATGGATGGATGGATGATGGATGGATGGATGGATGGATGGGAAATTAATTTTAAAAATAGTTTTTATAAAATAGGGCCATTTTCAAAAAAAATGTATTGCAAGCTAGGATACCAAAGCAGATGAGATGTTAGGAACTAAGAGTTGGCCTTTTTGTGTTAGTATATGCAGCTAATATTACCTCAGGAAAATACATCTGTCCTGTTGTAATTTCTTAACCATCACTTAATATGTAGTTGTAATTATTAATGAAAACACATATTCTGATTTTAATACATCTCCAGCATAGAGATGATGAAAGTTTCTTACACTTTCTCCGTGTTTTGCACATGGTGTACTGCGGCACAATAGGTGTTTCTTCACAATATTGCATCATGTTCTTACTGGTTTCAGTGCAAGGGATGTGCTTCAGTTTGACAAGCACTGTGAATGCATAGCAATCTGGCCTTTGGGGGCAGGCCTGATTACAATAAATCTGGCAATCAAATGGGGTAGGGTAGAAAATCCAGAAAAGCACAAAAAAACCCCTCCACCACTGATTTTCCCCCATCCTACCTCCATGACTATCAGCAGCTGCTACAACTGGCTGGAACAGGTGAACAAATTGGTTAATAGTTTAAGTGCAGAGAGGATAAATGTTCAGTCAAGAAGTACACCCCCCCCAAAAAAAATCCTTTTTTCCTTAGCTGTCAGTTCTGACAGCTGTGTCATGAACAGAATTATTTTCAACTAATTATTGCACAGGGATTCTTGCCAAAATCCCCTTTAAAGAAGTTGGATTACTGCTTTGGCATGCCTTGAGATCTGTGTCTGTCTGACCCAATAAAGGTGAGGGGGGATTCTGTTTTGCTTCATAAAGACATTGCTATGTAGAGTACCTGTCATCCTCTTTAGAGTAGTTTCCTAACCATTATACACTGAATACAAAGACATGACAAAAGGTGAGACCTAACAAGTAGTGAAGATATGCAAGGGATGGTGCAAGATGCCCCCATATTAGTAATCACCAGACACATCTGTCGCCTTTTTGCTCAGCTTGGCAAGAGGTACATCTGTTTTCTTACAATGGAATCAACTATAACTAGAATGTTTTCTGGTAGAGCCTTCAGCTCGATTGTGACTTTGGATAGTAATGGTAGGTTAATGGCTGGGGAGATTTATGCCCTTAAGATTTTGTTTTTAAATTTGAATTAATTTTGAACAAAAGTTGAAAAAAAGTTGGAAGTATTTTCAGGAAGTAAATTAAGGAAAATTTTTTGAGTCCCGATCTGCACTGCAACTGTCACCTTGCACCAAGGGATGAAAACTAAATTGGGCAAGGTAAAAATTAGTACAAGGTGGGGGTTTGTACCCCCAGTTCTTTGGGGTTACGTTTTTTAGACCCAGGTCCTTTTTTGCCGACGGGTAAAAATAGCTTCTGTAGCTTTCATGGCATTTGTAGTCCTCCCTTGGGAGTGGTTTTGCCCCAAAGTGGGACTTCCCTTTTCAGTGCTTTACTTTTTCCCCTGTACACAAAACATTCACCAAGTCACCTGGAGTCTATAAATCCACCTTTTTGGGGGCTTCATTTAAAAAATTGGTGCCCCTTGATGGGGCTTACTTTTAATTTTTTACCAAGCTTTGGTTCCCAAAACTGCCCCAAATCTTTGTGGTTTTAACACTGCCTTGGTCCAACCTTTAATTGTTTTAAAATTAAAAGGCCCCCCCAAAGTTTTTTTTAATTGATGAAAACTAAACTTAAAAGGGGTTTAAAATAATTGAATAAAAATTTCCAAATTTTATAATTTTATTGGAAATTTTGAATTTTGTAAAGGGGGTTTTTTTTTGGGTTTTGGGGAAAAATAAAAAAAGGTTTGGCCTTTTTTTTATTTTTTTAAAAATTAAAGGTAAAAAATACGATAAAAAATTTTAAGTTTTTTGAAAATAATTTTTAAAATATGGACTATGTTTAAAAAATAATTGTATTTTTGGAGACCCGATTTTTTATTTCTGGGAATTTCTGGGAAAAAAAATTATTTCTGTCCATTTTTCGTTTCAGTGTTATTACCTAACCCAATTTTTTTTTCCATTTTGCAGTCTTATGGTAAGAATAACCACAACTTAATTTTTTTACAGATGTTTTTATTTTAATTTGGGTTTAAAAAAAAATTAATAGATATTTTTACCCCAAGGTTTTTTAAAAAATTTTCGAGGTTTTTTAAAAAGGGAAAAAGGGAAAAAAATAAACAAAAAACTTTTAAAAATACAAAAAACTGGAGCCTAAAAAAATCCCCATTTATAAATAACAACGGGAAGCTTTACCAAAAATGGATGTTAAAAATTTCAAGATGGGGGCCCAAAAACAGGTATTAAGAAATATAATAATGAGGGGTTTTAAAAAAAACAGAAGTTAAAAAAAAAAATTAAAAATTAAAAATAAAAATTTGCTTTAAATTTAAATTTTTATTTTTTAAAAATTTTTTTTTCTTTCTCCAAATTTTTTGGTATTAGTAATTTTTACGAAACTTTCTATAACCTCTAAGCTTTTTGTTTCTGAAAAACTGTTTCCCTTTTAAAATACCTTAAAACATAAAGCCGTACTTGCTTTCGTAAAACAACTTGCCCCGTTAAAAAAGGGGGCAGTTTTTAGCCAAGGAAAATGACTTAGGTGTCATTTACATTTTTTTTAAGGGGAACCCCAATTAAATTAAGTGTGATTTTAATATGTTTCGACCCCCCATTTAATTTTATTTTTTTAAGTGTTTTTCAAACTAAACCCCTTTAAATTTTTTTAATTAATACAAACAATTTTAATTAAAGATGTAAAGTTTTAAATTTTAAAAGCAAAAAAATTCCAAGGAAAATTGGCAAACCAAACCCACCATAAGTTAACCCCCAAAAACAAAACTATATTAAATACCCCAAGTAAACAGCTGCATAAATACCCCACGGGGAATAAACCCCCAAAACAAAACCTAGGTAAAAAAATATCCAAGCAAAAAAAAAAAAGCAAAATAAAAAAGTATTTCTTAAAAAACAAACAATGGGAAGTTTTAAAATAAAACCCAACTTAAAAAAACACCGCCCAAAAAAATACCAAAATTTTTTTTTTATAATCTCAAAAAGAACCGAGCAAACAAGAATTTTAAAGTTTCCCATCAAAACTAAAAAAAATATAAATCCCACAAATTTTACTTAATTTTTCCCCCCCACAGCCCCAAGATAACTGAAATTTTAGCTATAACAAGCCATGCTAAAAGGATCAAAAAAAAATCTCATTTTGGGTCCTGAAATATCCCCGGATTTTTAAAAAAAAGAAAAAGCAAAAAGATAAAATGTGAAAGACTGTAGCCAAAATTTTAAAAAAAAAAATAAAGGCATAAAAAGTAAAAGGAAAAAATATTACAAACGTTTACCATTATTTAACTATAGTTTTTTTAAAATTGAACAAATGATTTTTCTTAAGGAATTTTTTTTAAGACCACCCTTTTTACTTTTTTCCTTTACGGTTTTTTAAAAGCATGAAATTATTGAAACCCCAACAAAAGAATTTTACCTATAAATTTTGTCAAAAAAAGGAAACAGCTATCACCCTTTATGAAAATTCCCACAGTAAGATTTACCCCATTTGCCTGACCAGGCTTTTGAAACCATAAAAATTATTGAAAACTAATACAGGAACCCCCAAAACGGGTAATTCCAAATTTTGGCTCAACAGGTAGACCAGTTATTTTTTTAAAAACTCAAAAAAAGGGGAAGGGAAAATGGAACCCCAGTTTTATGCCGGCTTTTACCTCCCCACTTTAGAAAATAAAAAAAAATGGGTTTCTTATGAGAACTTTTGGTCCAATAAACCAAGAAAAATGGGAAAACCCAAAAGGCAAGCAAATGGATTGGGAGTTTTTTTTGGACCACTTCTGAAAAAAAAAATTAAAGTTTCAGTATTTTAAAAAATTAAAAAAAATTAACCAAAGCAAAGGTTTTTAGGAACTAATTGGGGCCCGAAAAACTGAAATTAAAAACCTTTTTCCCCTTTGGGCCATCATTGGGGGAAAAAAAACCCCCAAGTTGTTCAGATTTGGGAAATTTTAAACTATTTAAAACAAAAAAAAATTATGTTTAAAACCTTTTAAAATTTCACTTTTCTTGGTTTTGCCCCTTAACTCAGGTCTTGGCCAGCATTATATAATTCCCCCTTTACAAATACTGAGAAATTGACAACAGAATGTGCTAGAATTTTAAAAAAAAAGAAAAACTAAAAAAATTTTTTCAAAACCCTCTAAAGTGTATATATGGAGAACCAACCTATACCTTTTCAGTAAAATTTAAACCTTCAATAGACTGGAAATTTTTTGACACAGAAGTCAGATGGCTCGAAAAAATTTTTTTAGGGATCTAAATCTTTTTTCAAATTCTAAATTTTTGGTAGGTTATTTTCAGGGTAATAATTAACAAACATGGGTGAAAAAGCCATCCTTAACAAGGATTTTGGTGACAACAAAAAGAAATGCCCCGTTTAATATTTGGGAGGGGAGCTCCTGTCTTTATTCCTAATGGGTTCCCCCCAAATATTATATATGATCTAGATTCTCATTGGGGAAAAATTTCAATTGGGTTGGGGGTTCCCATCAAACCAAAAGGATGGGTTCCACCAAAAAAAAATTGGGTTTTAAAATGGGTTGGGGGTTTGCCCGGGATTACAAAAATTTTCTTTAAATTAAATTTTTAATTTAACTGTATCACTTGGGGGAAAAAAAAAATTCATTTTTTGGTTTAGACTTTTAAAGTAAAGAATCAAAAGAGAATGGGGGGGGCTTCACCCCTGAAAAAAAATTTTTTTTTTTTTGTTCTTTTTTACCAAAATTCACCCCCTTTAAAGCATGGCTTGGTAAAAAACTTTTTTTTAGTCACAAGGAGAATGATTTTAAAGTTTTAAATCAACTTGTAAACTTGGTTAAAAGAGCATAATAATGACATACTTCTGACTTTTTATTTTAATTTTTTGTTACCTGGGTAAGCCCCCTTTCAAAACCAATTAAAGGGGGGTAAACATTTTTAAGGGCTTTTCCAAATCCCTGAGAAAGGGGGTAAAGTGAAAGTAAAAACCCTTTTTAAAAAATAAATAAATTCAACATTCTCTCTACTGACTGAACCAGCACTGAACGGGCTTTAAAAACGAAGACCATTAAGGGGGTTTTTACACAATTTAAAATAAACTGGGTTTCCCCTGGAAAAGAGTCCATTAAAGTTTTCATGATGATTTTTAAAATTTTAAAAAATTTTTTAAAGCCCAAAAAGCATGTACACTTAAAAAGATAACTATCCCCAAACTTCCCTATCACCCACCCTATTTAAAAAATTCATTGAGAAGTTTAAAAAAAAATGGGGTTTTTAAGTACGGGAAATAGGTACTACTATACCATATTGATGGGAAAAAATCAAAAACAAAAGGAAAAACATTTTACATAAAAATACCTTTAAAACAGCCCGGCATTGATTAATAAATTTTTTAAAAATAGAAATTTAGAGGAGAAAATTTATCCCGAATTTTTTAAAAAGGGTAAAAAAAGATTTTTAACTGTAAAAAGCCCTTTACCCTTTCCTAATTTTGGGGAAAAAATCACAAAACTTTAAGGGAAAAAAACCTAAATTTTTTCAAACCTTTTATCCGGATTGGCTATAGATCAATTATCCAGATAGCCCCCATAAGAGAAAAATTATAAAAAATTAGAGGTTATGGAAAATTTCATCGTAGGGAAGCATTTTGAAAAGTTCTTCTAAATTAAATTATCCCTTCCTCCTTAGGTTTGTGTCTGAAAACCTTTCAATCAAGGTACCAGATCCCTTTTAAAGGTAGTGGGAACTGCAGAAAACAAAAAAAAAACAGAAATTTTTAAAATTTTTGGGGAATGGGAAAATTCTTCAGCTCATCACCCGGAAAAAAAATTTTTTATTTTTACTTTTTTTTTCCCAGGGGTTTTTTGCCATGAAAAACTTTCAAAACAAGGAAAAGAGGTCATTTTTTAAATTTAATCCCACAGATCTTGGTTTTAATAACCCGAAAAATGAAAAAAGTAAAGAAAAAAACCATCAGCTTTATCACTGGGAATTTTATTTTATTCATTTTAAATTCAGAAATTTTTTTATTCCTTTGGGGGGGTATAATTTATAAAACTGAGGCACTTTTCCATTAAATTTTACAGATTTTTTATTTCTTAATTCAAATTTGCAATGGTTAAAATTGCAATTGCCATTTTAAAAATTTTGTTTGATGATTTTAAAAAAAAATTTTAAATAGAAAAAAACCTTTAACCTGGAAAAAAAAGGAATGGAAAAAATTAGGCACTTCACATGAAAAATTCAAAAATTTAATTCTCTATTCTTAAGCCATTGGTTACATAAATATTCCACCTTTTCACTTTAATTTAAAATTTGATAAAGTCTACTTTAAAATTAGGAATCACCCCGAAAAACCTTGGAAAAAAACCAAAAGGAAAATCAAATTTTGCACTTTTAAAGCCTACAAAAATTTTTAAAGGGCATTTAATTATTTAAAAATTATGATTTATAAACTTAAACTGAATATCCTAGCACTCAGTTGGAATAAAAACCCATAGCATTCAAAAATAAGGGATTACAACCATGGAAATTTCCCCCCAAAAAAATCCACCCCGGCACCCAAAAAAGGCCTCTACCAAATGGGCAAAGAATAAATGTAAAAAAATAAAGAAGAAACCCGCCTGCAGAAGATTTTAGAAAAATCGTAAATTTAAACCTTAACAATTTTCCCAAAAAGGGAAATAAAAATTGAGCAATTTAAAGGAAAAAATAAGAGGAAACTACAAAAGAAGATGTGGAAGAGGAAAGATAAAAATTTTAGGAAGGGGAAGAGAGGGAAAAAAAGGGTGTGGGAGGACAGTTTAAAAATTAGAAAGGTAAAGATAAGGATGTAGATTTGGAGCGGGGCCAAAAGGGAAAATGTGGAAGTGGGTGTAAAAGGGAAAAGAGGGAAATTTACAAAAAGGGTTTTGAAAATGGAAAATTTTAGGGTGAGAATGAAAAAAAAGGGGTTGGAGATTAAGGGAAAAGGGTGAAAGTTGCAAGGGGAATAAGGAAAATGAAATGATGAAGAATAAATTTGGAGATGAAACCCGGGAAGGGAGGTGTTTAGGAGAAATGGCAGGGAAAACCAGATTTTTTAATGAAAAATTGGAAAGTGATGGAAGCCGAGGAGGGAGAAAAGTGTTTTGGGCCTTTTGAATAAGGGGGGGCAAGCGGGTCTAAGAGGGGGTGTGTAAGAAAAAAAATTTTGGAAAAAGGAGAGAAGTAGGTTTAAAAAGGGAGGTATGAAGGTCAGCGTTTGGTTTTGCCGGGAAAAAGACAAGTGTAGTTGAGGTGGATAAATCAAGGGAATCGAAAATTCTTTTTTTCTTTGTGGTTAGAAAGATTGACAGGGGCCTGAAGGGGTTTGGTATTGTATGAGGAAATGGAAGGGGAAAAAGAAAGGGGGGTAAGGGTATGTCAAGGGGAAGGGTGAGATCGCAGTGGGGGAAAATATTTTTTAATGGAGGGGGATTTAAAAGGTAATTTAGTTTTATTTAGTGGTGATAATTGAAAATAATTAGAAAAGGCCCCTGGAAGAGTTTTAGAGACATTGGAATGAGTGGTGGGGAAAGGAGGAGTAAAGGGGGGAGAAGTTAAGAAAGGGAAGTCACAGGTAAGACAAAAAAAAATGGTTGAAGAAGGGGGTGAAAGGGAGGGAGGGGGAAATTTAAGTGGAGAGTTTTAAAATTAGATCCCCGGTTGGCGAGGTGGGAAAAGGGGAAGAAAAGAATAAGGCAGGTGGATGGGGGGAGAAAGGCAGGAGGAGTCAAGGTGCCCGTGCTGAAAAGGAAAGGTTCGGGGTATGGAAGATGTTAAGGGTTTAGCAGGGAGAAAAAGGAGGGTAGAGGGTTGGAGGTTAAAGAGAAGATTTTTGGGTGTGGGGGGTGAAGGAAGGAAAAGAAAGAGGGGGGCCCGGTTTGGGGGTTTTTTAGCAAAAGAAGGAAGATTATTTTTAATTTAAATTTATATTAAAAATTTAAGGATGAACTAGGTAAGAGGGAAAAAAGGAAGGTAAGAAATTTTGGATTGGGGAAAGGGAACAGGGGTTGGTGTGGACAAATGAGAGGAAGGAAGAAAGGAAAAAACCCGGTGACCCTTGGGGAAACCAAAAAAAAAAAAAAATTTATAATATTAATTAATTTTAATAAATGCAGTACCCCCAAATTTTTTTTTTAAGGTAATAATTTCAGGGGAAAAAATTTAAAAATGGGAAAAGGGCAAAATAAAAAAAAACAATATGTTAAAATAGGTAAAAAAATAAAATACAAACGGGTGACGTGGGAGGATAGGGCCCGAAAAAAAACCAGAATTTTAAAATTTGGATTGCAATTTTTAATAAATGCTAAGTTAAGAGTAATTAAAAGGGAAAGTTAATGGAATTGCCGTTTAGAATAAAAAATGTTGAAAACTTTTATAAATAACCAAAAAGAATTTTTTGATTTAAAATTTACTCTATTTTTTGGGTTAAGAAATCAGATGTGGGAAAAAAAATTTGGGAAATATTTACAACCCTTTGGCTTCGGGGAAATTTTTGGGAAATAAGTTAAAGTTTAATAAAGGGGAAATTTAAAAAAAAAAGTTGGGTCGTAATTAAAAAAAATGCTGAAAACTTAATTATTTTCAAAATTTAAAAAAATTTTAAGGGTGTTAATTCTTAAAAAATCTTTAGATGTGAGTAAAAAATTTCAATGAATTGGTTTTGGGGAAAATACTGAAATTTATTTAAGTCAAAAAAAAAACATGGAAAAAAAAAATAACTTAAATAGGTTTTAAAAAAATTGGGGGAGAATATTAAACCATGGACAGAAAAAAATTTTTTTTTGAACCGGGGGTTGGAAAACTTTTAAATTTTAGATGTCGAATAAAACAAAACCCATCAATGAAATTAAGATAGCCCAACAAGAAGAATTTTCTGGGGAAAACAAAAAAAGGGGGGGAAATTTGCAAACAAGAAATTTAAGAATATAAATTTTCAGAATTTAAACACAATTTACAACAGGCATGGTAGTAAACCACATCCCCGATGTAGACAAAACGCGTGAAACCCTTTCAAAAAAGTAAGAAAAATAACATAATTCCCACAAAGTGAAAACAAACAACCAGCAAGGTGTCGCCACTTTAAAGACTTGAAAAATAAAATTTAAAACAAAATGAACAAGGGAGTTAGGGGGACGCTGACAAAAAACCCTAAGTAATTCATCAGTTAAACTAAAACCAACAACTTCCTTCTTTGAAAAAAAAAACACCGTATGCCCCCTACAATATTTACAGTCTAATTATCCCCCAACGTTACCAAAAAAACCAAAAAGGGTTTTTTTTCCACCTAAAGCAGCTTAAAAAAAAGATTTGAACTAAAGGGTTTTATTCCTTTGGGGGTACCCCCTTAATAAAAATTTATAACTGGGTCCTACTTTTGGGTTTCCCTTTTTTTCCTAAGGTCTTAAAATATTCGTGGGAAAAAAATGGGGGAAAAATTTTAAAAAATTTTAAAAAAGGTCTTGTTTTTTACCAAAATTAAAATCAAAAAATTCTGGGGAAAAATTTAATATAAAAAGGCTTTATTTTAAAATTTTTTGTATTTAATTGTATTAAATTGCAGAAATTTGTTTTTTAACCCTTTGCTTTTTTCTTTTTTTCCTAAAAAGTTATTTTTAATTTCTGTTTTTGCCTGTTTTTTTTTGTTTTAAAAAAGGGTTGTAATACTGCGGGTTTCCTCTTTAAAATTTTAAATTTTACGCTTTTTTATGAAAACCCCCTTTTTTTTTGGTATAAAAATTTGGGCATATTTTTTCTGTATCTTCCTGGAAAAAGTTTATCCCAAATTCTTTAAAGTTAGAACTGTTTTTACCGTTTAAATTGTGCTTACGCCCTTTTTTTGTTTTGGATTTTCCTCTCTTTTTTTTAAATTTTTTGCCCCCCACTGACTTGCCTTCCCTTTTACCCCCTTTCCACAGAAACCCGATTTGTCTAAAATGAAGGAATCTTTACTTCCCTGGGGGCCCCAATCTTATGTTTCCCCCAACCTATTTGACCTTCATTTAACTATGGGAATTTTTCTTTTGGTTGGGCCCCCATTTTTAAAACCTGAGTGCTAGGCTTTCCCGGTTTTATTCAAAACCTAAAAAAAGAAACCTTGAAATTTTAGTTTTTACAAAAATGGGAAAAAAAATACACTACATTGTATCACTTAGGGGGCTAAAAAGCCTTCTACATGGAAGCCCTTTCCAACCCAAAAATTTAGCAATTTTAAATTGGGGGTTTTTAACCTAAATTTAAAAACCCCCTGACTCATTAAGGTGAGGGATATTTTCATAGCCCAAAATTTATACCACCCCCCCCGGCATTAAGGCTTAATAACCCCCACAAAACTAAACCCCTCAAACCAATTGTACACCAGCCCCAAACACAACCAAACCCTGGACAACCCCCACAACCTTCCGTAATTTTTTTATAGGAAGTCCAGGTCTGACAATCTTATTAAAGGGTTATATAACATTATAAGGTTTGGGGAAGACTTAAAACCTACCAGGCTGGGAAAAAAACCACCATGGCCTAAACATTTTTAAAAAAAAGACCTCCCAAAAAAAAAATGATGCCAAAAACCCCTGAAAATTTTTTGTTTAAAATATTACTCTTAAAACAAAAAAATCCCAGAGTTTAAACTAACCTTAAGAGGGTCCCTCAAAATTTAGTTAGAAATATATTGTAAAATGTAGTTTTCTTAAGGCTTGCCCGGACCATAATATACAGACCATGTCCTTTAAAAAAAAGAGGGTTTTAAAACTGGGTGTTAGCAAGATTACCCCAATTGAAGAAGAATGATATTTAGCAGGAGCCCCGGAGGTTTGAAAATGATTAAAAGCTTCTACCCTCTAAGGAATTTTTAAGACAAAAAAAATTAAATAATTTTTTTTTATACATTAAAGGGGGAAATTTTTTTAAAATAAAATACTGAAGCCAGGACCAAAGGGAAGGGGCAATTTTGTGTTGAGGTTCCCCCCCAAAAAAGGATGAAAAAATATAAACAAACAAAAAAAGTAGGCTGGAAGAAATTTATTAAGTTTGTAGTCCCAATAACCCCGTTTTCCAAAGACCAAAAGAAAAATATGAGATTTTTTTTAAAAATATATGGAAAAATAGGGAAAAAAAAAAAATAGCGAGGAAAGAAGGGTAAAAAGAAATTGGAGGGATGGGCCAAAAAAATGACAGGAGTCAAAACAAGCTTTACAACGGGTAGGAGGGTAGGGGGGAAGCCCCCCGGGGTGGGGAAAGAGCCACAAAAATACAAAATATCCAAAAAAAAGATGAAGGAAGGGATATTGAATGAAAGAAAAGAGTTCTATTTTGAAGAAAAAATTTAGCAAAGAAAAAAATTAAAAAATAAATGAAAAAAATATTGAAAGAAAAACGCAAAGTTTTTAAAAAAAAATTTTCCAATACAAAATTTTTGAAAAGCAATTAGACCAAAAAATTGGGGTTTTTATAAAAAGATAAGTAAAAATATTAAAAAAAAAAAATTTTGAAAAGGAACAAAAATTACAGGGGGAAAAAAAAAATTAATAGTGAATTTTAGCAAAAGGGGGCCAAATTAATAACAAAACAGCTGTTTTAAGGTACAGGAAAAATCCTTGGAAAAATTTTAAAAAAAAAAAATAAGCAGGAAAGGGATTGCAAAAATTGAAAGTAAAAAATTTGGTTTGGTTGTGGGTGGGTGTGGGGGGGCCCCCCCTTTTCATGAAACCTGGGAAAAAATTTAAGGGCTTTTTACCAACAAGCCGGGAATTAAAATTTCAAACACTTTTTTGTTCCTTTTTTTTTTGGTTCAATTTTGCTGCTGTTCCATTGGTGCTGCCAGAGCCAGAATCATGCCAGTAAGGAGAGTTTTGTTCTTTTATTTGCAGAAGTTATTCTGCTCCCCCATGTGTGTGTGTGTGTGTGTGTGTGTGTGTGTGTGTGTGTGTGTGTACAATGCCCCAGTTAGGTATACCTGGTGGTTAGTATTCCTAAGGCTCAAACAACAGCCTGAATTATCTACCCATACCACCACTTGTGATTCAGGGAGTTGAGTCAATAGCTCTCAACTGTCCAGATTGTCACAGAATATTTGGCTCAAAACTTTGGTCTGTTCCTCTTAAAATTTGTGGTTTTCTGGAAAATCAGTGAGAACTGAATTTGCTAAATAATGATAGCCCTTTAAGTTTCAGTTGTCCTGTCTTTCAGGAAACACATGGTAACACAAAACACTTTATTTTAGCAACTTTCTAAGATTATACAAGCAATATTTAAAATGTGTCCCTGATTTTGGGCCTTTGACCCCTCCCCCAAATAAATTTTAGCTTTTTCAAGATTTCTTGTGCTGCAAAGTTGAGAGATTTAGTTGAGTGTCAAGTGGATTTTCCAAGGAGTTGAGAGCTTCAGGGAAAGAGAAGTTTAGAACTACTTATGCTAAGTTATTTGCATTGTTAGTAGCACAACAGGTAGTATACTTGCTTTTGATGTAGAAGTCTGTGCGTTCTACTCCCACAGTGTGCAGATGGATTGCTGATACTGTACTGTGTTGTACTTTAAAGGGAGTGGATACTGCAGTGCTATGAATGTCCTCCTTTTAAGAGTTGCCTAGTAACTATGTTTCTGTTATCAGTTTGCCATCCATTCCCCATTGCAAAATTACTAGCTTATCATTTTTTTTAATGTAGCATAGGCTATTTATTCTTCAAGGGCAACAGGCATTTTATTTGTAGATGAAACAATGAAACAGTAACCTCTTCATTAGTTACATATCCCTTTAATGTGGAATTATTTAGATTACTTACTTCTGCAGAAATTTTGCATATTTACTGATATTGATGCATTGTAATTGCAGACGTCTGAGTGGCCTTTTATGGTTGAAATTTTCTGAAATGGGTATTGTTTTTTATTATTGGTTCATACATTTTGTTTCATTGCTTACTAGAAGACTGTTCTAAACTACAAATTTAAAACACATTCTGGTGGTGCTGTATTATAAAAAGGTATTATAAAAGGAATATAATTTAACACAATCAAGAAGGTGAATCAAAGAATGCATACATGTATGCTTCCTCACAGGATGTAGTAGTTCAAAATAGGGGAAGAGACCAGTCACCAATGGAGTCCCCCAGGGTTCGGTGTTGAGACTTTTTCTGCTTGGCATATACATGTCAAAAGTAGAAGGAAATACCAAAGGGCTTTGGCCGACTAAGTTTGAGATGACTGCAAGCTAGGGGCAGTCATTGAATCCCCAAATGACTTAACCATCATGCAGGAAGGTTTGTTCCAAACACTGGTGCCAGAATCATGAATTGAAACTAAACTCCAAGAAATACATTATCGTATCCTTTGGGAAGTCATCTGCTCCATGGAACTGCCAAATTGACAATGCCCCCTGAGAACTTACCCAGTTGTTTGACATTTGGGAACTTGTGTGTAGTTACCTAACTTTTGCCCAACATGTGCCCAGAGTCATAAGAAAGTCTTTCTATATTGCACAGCTTATAAACAAATTGATTTTGACTAGCTCTAGAGATGTTTTTGTCTCCCTTTACAAAGCCCTCATTAGGTCACTCATTTTGTATAATGCCTACCTTGGCATGTATCTGTCCAGACCCATGCAACAATTGGAATATCCACAGAGATACCTTACTAAAAGGATAAAAGTCCTAATCAATAGGTCTTGCATGGACCACATCAAAGATTTATCACTATACTCAGTATCCTACAGAGTTTTTAGAGGTGACATGTCTGGCATACAAGGCATCCTCCAACCCAATACAGATGGACCTACTGAACATCAGCAAGTCAAATAGCATCAGAAATACTCAGTCCAGGTATCTAAACTGAATGTTGTGGAGAGATGGATATATATCACAGAGGCTACCACTGTTCCAGAACAGACTATTTCAAGTTCAAGTTCAAGCAGTTCAAGTAAAACAAAGCTCATCCCTGCCCATATTCAAATGCAACTTGGATCTAAAGATGGGTAATAGAAAATGTACTCCAGGATTTCCCGTCATGCCACTAATGGATAGAGGCAGTTCCTAAATGCTGCATCCCTTACATGGGTCCCCTCAAATTATCTATAGTATGATCACATTTATTCTCATTAGGGCTAATATATAATTATCAGCCATGGGGTAGATAAGACCAATCAGGAAATGTTAATTCAAGTACCAAAATGGAAATTAGCTAAGCTTAACATGTCCTCCATGAACCTATGTTGTGTTAGTAAATAGTTTTAAAAAAAATCCCTTTTTAGATCACTAAGTGTCCCTGTCACCCCACCCCCACCCCCAGTCTTCAACAGCTTCTGGTGCCTCTGAACACATGTGAAGACAAGTATTTAGCATGAGTCTCCCATGCAAGGAGAAATAGGAGGAGCAGGAGACAGCTGAAGAAGAAATATGGACATGATAAAGAAAAAGAGATGAAATATGGGGCAATGTTTATGCAAAGGAGAAAGCAAAACTAATCAATGCAAAAAGACCAGCACCAAAGACATTTGGAGAGAAATATAGGCATGTGGATATGGAAAATTTTACAATTCAAAAAACGAACACAAAGAGGAAGTGTAGAAAAGAGGATTAGTAATGGATACACAAAGAAATAGAAGCTGAGGTTATGGAGTACCTGCAAAGTGAAGGATTTAGTGTAGAAAATCTAACTTTGATAACACCACAGCAGGATAGAACAATGGTTCCCTACAATTAAGGAGAAACCAGCGGAGTGGGAATTAAACATCTGATCAGTTGCCATATGAAGATACTTTGGAGCCTTCCACAGGAAACCAATACAAAAGTTCAGCTGGAGTTGCACAGCAAGGGAAGGAACAGGGAAATGTGATAACTCTAATGCAGTCAATGTTGTGGAGTGATAGGCCAGTGAGTTTCCATATGAAGAGCAAAAAATGGCACAGGAAGATGCTCTGGAACTTAATGTAGAATGCCTGCAGAAAATAGAAAACAAACCATGTGCCCTCAGTTTAAAAGAAAATGATGTAAGAGAAGAGTTGCTTAATATAATAGAGATTGGCAGACACAGACATATTAACATCAACAAAAGGCATAGAATTCAGAAAGTCAATAAAACCCAAAGCATTAGAAGGTTTATAAAACAAATGAACACAGTAATTAGGACTGTTCATAGAAATACATGGGATATAACAGAAGTAAATAAGATATATTACTGTGCAGCCAAATTAATAACAGATAAAGTCTTACCAAAAAGCAGAGGGCAGTAAGGGAAAGGAAGGGGAGAAATTGAATGCCATCATGGAAGTATCAAATACAGAAAAACTATAAAGCAATTAAGACAAGAAGTGTCACTGTTAGAAGAGTATAGAAGAGGGAACAGATCAACAAAAATACTCAGAAAGGTAGACGTGATAAAAGCAATGGGCAGTATCAGTATCTATTGTGCACTATCACACATAATAAACTAAAAATTATTATTAGCCTATTAATCTTTTTTTCCTGGGAGTGTGCACACTACATGATTCTGCTACCCCCCACCTCTAAACTACAAGGTGCCCCCTGGATGATTTTAAACACTTGGGACTCAAACAACAACATTCACCTGCAAGCTCTCTGCAAACCTGCCATAACACTTTATACATAATAAATTCTGCTACACCCACTTCTAAACTACAAGGTTCCCCCTGGATGATTTTAAACACTTGGGACTCAAACAACAAAATTCACCTGCAAGCTCTCTGCAAACCTATCATAACACTTTATACATAAGAAAGTGTGTTTAAATGTTTTTCCCTTTAATCGGCTTTTCAATATGCATTGTTTTTTGGCTTAAATAGTTGTCTTTAGTATAATGTGTGCACAGCCCCCATCCCCCTCCCAGCTTAGTTTTCTTAAGAATTGTACTTGTAGCAGTTTTTACTTGCAGCAGTTTCTGATTCCACTGTGCTTAGTTAAGGAGGTTTGCCAAATGCCCTTAAGCTGATTTTCTTTATAAACTGTAAAGGTACCTTTGTATAACTTACTACTTTTCACCCAGTACTTAACTGACCCTTTTACCAGTATCTTAAATAGAGTGGTTGCAGCCTCACTGATTTTATTTCTGATTATGTACCTGCTGGTTCTTATTCTCTGCGGTGTCATCCTCGCTCCCCTAACCTGCGCCCTAATTCTACCCCTTCCTCTGCCTGCTCCACCCCATCATTCCCTTCCGCTATTAGCTCCACCCTCCTTACCCATACACTCCATCTCTCAGGATATTCCTATTATCACACTAGCACCCCATCTGCATACTACTCCCCTTCCTTCACTTCTACAAACATTTTTACTCACCTCAAATCACCCACTTTAGTTTGTCTGATTAACTCTCTAATAATCCCTAATCTAAAATGATTCTCCTTACTATCCTATCACTAATGGTCATCTGCTTCTGTTTATTGTCATCATATCTGGTCCCTATCCAACCTGTTCTGAGCTCCCCTACAGATACTACCTCTTACACCAATAACACATATCACTACTCCCAACTCCTCACTGCTCATATACAGACAGTATACTGTTCTTTAAATCCACACTGTTTCAGATGCAGCTGTACCTGTTTAGCATTACATGTACTTTCAATTTAAATAAAATGAAATCCTGTCTTTACTACATAATCTTGACATTCCTCCTGCTCAATGGTGACATCCACCCTAACCCTGGTCCCAACAACTCACAATCCACATCTTCAACCCATATTCCAAGTACACACAATATGCTTTAATTTATCTCAGTAAATGCACATAGCATGTGCAACAAAATTTCTGAGTTGCATGCTTGGATGACTACACAATCTCCTGAAATTGTAGTAATCACTGAAACCTGGCTTAAACCACACATAAAGGATACCAAAGTACTTCCCCCAGGCTTTAATATGTTCAGAGCTGACCGACTTAAAAGAAAAGGAAGTGGTGTTGCAGTAATATATCCTGATTCTATTTCCCCTAACCCCTCACAACCAATTCATACCCTCCTTTGACAAAGCCAAATTATTGATCACCTACCTTAAATTAAACAATAATAAAAGTCTCTGCATTATACCTTTATACATAACCCCTGGCAATAACTTATAAACTCTGGAAAGTATCCTATCTCGGGTATCACAACATATCTCTCTAGAAACAGTAATATTAGGTGATGTCAGCATTGACTGACAGAAGCGTAACTCGTAACAATTTACCACAGATAGCATAAATCTATTTGGATTTTCTCAACTAATTACTCACCAAACCTTTACCAGTGCCACTAACCAAAACGGATCAATAATTGATTGAATTTTGGTCTCCCAGCCTAACAATTTCTCAGTCTAAAACACTTCCATCCTCTATTAGTGATCACCACGCCATCTGTACAACTAGACTTGTTTCACATTCATGTAGACAACACGCCTGCAAGACAGTACAAAACATGTCCAACTTTGACCAGCAGACCTTTACAAATTTACTAAACTCCATCCTTAAATTCCTTCCTTAAATACTTACCACTAGATGATGCAGTTGAACAATTTAATTATACGTTCTTAAACATTTTAGACAGTGTAGTTCCCACCAGAAGTAAAAGAGTCAAAACCAGCTATACTCCTTGGCTTTCTGTCTATACCAGATCCCTCATGCAAAAAAGAGACAAGGCTTGGACAACTTACCTAAAACATAAGACTCACAGTAATTTACAGCATTTCAAAGCACTGTGTAACTTTGTAAAGAAACAGGTTCATTTAGATAAAAAACAATTCTATGCAAAGCCACAAGATCAGCTCAAATCCAGTCCAAAAACCTTCTGGCACACTATCAAAAAATCCTAAACCCAGGAAGTAAGTCCTCCCCCCAACCATCCTGTGTTAGAACCTCCCCTGACATAGCAACTCAATTTAACTCTTACTTCATTGATAGTATAGCTTTGATCACTAACAACCCCCCCCCCCATCTCCCTCTACCCTCTCTCAGTCTCCTATTACCTGTCACTCCACATTTTCCCTTCAACCAGTTTCTGCTTCCTTTATCAAATACCTCCTGTACAAGCTCAGGCCATGTTCCCCCTCTGAAGACAGTCTTCCTAACGAATTTCTAAAAATGTCTGCTGACTCAATTGCCTACCCTGTCTCAATAATCATTAATAAATCCATCAAGGAGTCTTATGTCCCCTCACTGTGGAAAAGATCCTTCATCCTTCCTCTCCACAAAGGTGGCACCTCCACAGAAATCTCCAACTATAGGCCATTTGCTATTCTTTCACCACTATCAACAATTCAAGAAAAATTTATCCATAAACAACTTCTTCAATACCTACTTAACAATAATCTTCTCTCTCCCACCAAACTTTGATTCAGACTAGCACACAGCACTATCACTGCTCTACTATCCTTTACTGACACTGTCAACAAAGCTTGTGACTCAGGAAATGTTGTCTCTTCTCTGTTCTTAGATCAATCCAAAGCCTTTGATATTGTCTCCCACCCCCAACTGTTATTTCAGCTATCTCTTCTAGGCTTGACCAAAATATCCTTACAATGGTTCACTAGCTATCTCTGTAACAGATATCAATCTGTCAAATGGAACTCTAACTTCTCTCCTTACTTACCTGCTAACACTGGGGTACCCCAAGGCTCAATACTAGGTCCACTTATAGGTTCATAGGTAGGTACTAGGCTATCAGCCCTGGGGGCTATATAAGCCTAGCCAAAAAGGTTCCCTGACTTTTGCCACCCAAGAAAATGATTTTCCTGTGCCTCTGTCAAGCAGTGCCGCAGAACATTTTTATTAACCATCTTAATCCTGCCAGCAAATAAGCCACCCTAATTCAATATGCTGATGACTCTTCATTAATGTACTCTGCCAGGACTATCTCTCATCTACAGAGTTTAATGCAAGAAGCACTCAATTCTATTGAGTCTTGGCTCACCAACAACCATTTACTACTTAACCCAAACGAAACTACACTTCTACTATTTTTACCAAAACACTCTTTTCCAGCTGCCTCTAACTTCGCTATTACCTCTAAGAACAATACTTTAATTAATGTGATGTCACACAAAGTCTGCTCTTCAATTTTTCCCTTAGATCTTCTAGTTCTCTCCTCTCCTGCACTTTTACTAGCTTATTAGTTTAGCACTCTACCAGACTTCATGTAGCAATTGTAGCACATAAAAGTGCTACCAGCACTAAACGTTCTACAAGGAAACAGCTCCAGTACTTATTATTAATGCCCACCCCTCCAGGCATGTCTAAAGGTCAGTTCCCTGTGCTTTCTCCTATTAACCTGGTGAACTTTGGCATCCTGAGGCAATGTAACAACTGCCTCATGTACACTGATAACCCTGTCCTCTTACCTCCCAACACTCAGACTTGCAAGAGATGCACTTATATATTCAAACTGGAAGCCATGCACTCTCCAGCCAAGACCGGAATAACTGGTCAAGATGAGAAGGTCAACACTTGCACCACACCACATGAAACACATAGCCCACCAGAACACACACCAGCACTGTCTTCACATAAAAACACAAACCACACACCCACCTTCACTGAGGCTCTCAATAAAAATCTACCCAAACAGCAGACACCTCCAAGGCAGAAACACACTCTACCACCACAACACAACACTAATCAAGAGACACATAACTCTCCTAAACAGTGTGCCACTCAACCAAAGCCCCTAAGGCAAAACAGCATGCCCAACACACTAGTCATAGGCGACTCAATAGTGAGGCACATTGATGTCCCACTCACTAGGTTGAATAAGGAGAAAGTAGCAGTCAGCGGCCTGTCAGGCACCAGGATCCGCCACATAGCGCATGCACTCAGGTCCCTCAATGCATCTATGTCGTAACATTGACATCTTAGATTGTCAAATCCTAAAACATCGACACCTAAGCATCAAAAGCTAACAATAGTGAACAGCCACATCATTGAATTCTTTCCTCGGAAAGAATTTGGGTGGCCATCTGTAAACAAAATAAACAAACACACCCAAACTTAGTGGGGGGGCTTCACTCTCTACACCCCCCCTAACTAAATATACCAACTCCGAGATCACTGTACATTGGGGAAAGGCCAAATCGATGATGTGGTCATTCACTATTGTAAGCTTTCGACGCCTAGGTGTTGATGATTAAGCATTTGACAACCTAAGCTGTCGACAATTCAATAGGAACTCCCCTCAAAAACAGATACAAATATGACTCTGTCATTGTACATGTGGCTGTGAATGACCTAAGATGTACCTCCCTGGAATACATGAACAGAGACATGGAGGAGCTCTCGGATTATGTGGCCCAGGTGGGTATGACCCTAGCCCTGAGCAGCATCCTACCATCACCCAGAATGATACCACAGTACAAGCAGAAAATGATTGATTTCAACAATTGCCTAAGTTTCTGATGTCATTCTAAGGGGATCCAGTATCTGTCTGCCTGAGATGACATGATTGACAGACCTCAATGCTTTTCCAGAGATGGCCTGCATCTGTCACCCCTGGGCTTCCGGATACTGGCCAAGGCTCTTGCCACTCCTATAGTGCCTTTTTTAGGTGGTGTTCCAAAGACCAAATTACCACCGTAACAGCTATAAACAAATGCAATCTGAAGGTCATGCTGCTCAACCCTAGAAGTCTAAATCTCAAAATGCACTCGCTCGAAGCACTCCTTAAAATGGAGAATATCGAGATTTGTGCTGTAACAGAGACCTGGTTAATGGCAACAGAAAGCACCCTTGCACTACCAGGCTATATCTCATTCCACATCTTTTGGCCCCAGAATTTGGACCATAGCTCCAAAGGCGGTGATGTTTCCATATTCATAAAGGATGCACACACCTCCAGACTGGTAGCCCAACATAACACATCTGAGATACTTCAGGTGTAGCTAACATTGGGTAAGACAGCAATTCAGATTGATGACCCAAAAAAAGTTTTATAGAGAATTGAGAAACAAGGTAAAAGGTATTGAAACACCACCGAAAAAAGAAGAATTAGATATATTTTGAAGAAATATCTGTGAACATCCTGTGGAACATAACAAAGATGCTAAATGCATAGAAGAAGAAAAATAAATAATAAGAAATTCAAATGCACAGGATATGAATTGGGATGAAGTAATGGCCAAATAGATTAGAGAAAAGTTCAGAAAAGCTCCTAAATGAAAACCCCCAGGCCCAGATGCAGAACCTAACTTCTGGATAAAAGAATTTTCATCTTTACATGAAGATTAAGCCATGAGTAAGAACTATTTATATCCGCATGCTGAATAGACACCAGCCTGGTTAACAACAGGGAAAACAATACTTCTACTTAAGTGTAAATCTGCAAGCTATCCTAAAAACTATAGACCTATAAAATGCCTTCCAACAATAAATAAACTATACACTGGAATTGATGCTAATAGAGTTTATAGTCATTTAGAAGAAAATTCAATCATGACAATAGAACAAAAGGATAACAAAAGAAGGTCATATGAAACAAAGGATCATTTGTTGTTAAGTAAAGTCATAATGGAGAACTGTAAAAAGGGGAAGAATCTAACTATGGCATGGATAGAATACTAAAAAACATTTGACAGTATCCCACATTCATGGATAAAAGAGTGCTTAAAATGTATATGATGCACCCTATACTGATTAATTACACTACAACAACTATGAAACAGTGGCAAACCACTTTGCAGTTAAGCCATGATAAAGAATGAATAATTATTCCAGGGATAAAAATTCAAGGGGGAGGGATTAATGGGTGACTCTTTTTCATTGCTGCTCTTTTGTCTTGCCCTTAACCCATTAAGCTGTCTACTTACAGATTAGGTCATGGCTACAATTTGGTTGACAGAAAACAACAAAGTGTAAAGATTTCTCATCTTCTTATTTGTGGCTGATTTAAAACTGTATAGTTCATCAGATGAAGAACTGAAAGCACAACTGCAAGTGTTCAAAACTTCATCAAATGATATAAGAATGTAATTTCATCTTGATAAATGTACAAAAGCAACCTTTAAATAAGGAAAGCTTCCACACCAAGAAAACATCAGTCTGGTTCAGGAATGTGATATAAAGAAAGTTGAGCAAGAGGAAGTGTATAAATATTTGGGAATTGATGAAGGATCAACAATAAAACTTGAACAAATGTGAATAAAACTTAGTAAGAAATATTTTAGAAGACTAAAATTAATACTGAAAACGATGCTGACATCTAGGAAAAAGTACAATCTATAAACCAATTTGTTCTTCCTGTCCTAACTTACAGTTTTAGAGTGACTGTCTGGCCTCAGAATGTGTTGGATCGGTTGGACAGGAAAAAAAGCTTATCAAATGATTTACAAACATCAGTGGATAGCAAGACTATATATTTCCCTTTTTGAAGGCGGTATGGGCCTCCTCAAAATTGATTACATGTATATATCTGCAATTGTAGGACTGCATACATATCTGCTGAACTTACAAGACCCAAAATAGTGAATGTTTTAAAACACGAGGAGAATAAGTCTAAGATGTCGTCCCTGCTTAGTTTGGCAGAAGCATATTGGTCTCAAGCTGGAATGGAAATCAAATTAAGGGTAGATAAAAATCAGGCAGCACCTGAATGTGCCAAAAATGAAAGAATGTATAAATATAATTGCAAATACAGAAAACTCTTGGAACAACCTCATGTTGATCAGGATCGAACACAGAAATGGTTGAGGAGAGGTGAATTTAAACCAAAAAGTTCTTTGAAGAGCACTTCTGGTTAACATAAAAGATTGAAACATTGCTACTTTTATGAGCTTTAATCATACTTTGACTTAGGAATGAGGTCCATACCTGTCATTGTATAAAAAACCCAAAAGACTTACAAAAATTAAAAAAGAGCCCAACCAGATATAGTTACCAATATAATGAAACCTGAAACTCCATCCCTACAAGCCATTTTCACCTTGGAGGAAGTAGATGTCTGTGTAGTGACTGAGACATAATTTAAAATGGTGGATAGAATTCCAGTTGTGCAGAGCTGTAACACCTTTCATGTGGTTAGACCAGCTACTGCAGAGAAGGAAGAAAAAGGTAGAGGTGTCTCAGTCTTCATTCAGAAGAGACTCACATCAAGGCTGGTTAAGCAGCATGATGCACTAGAGCTTCTGCATGCCCAAATCACTGTCAGAAAGGTATAGTACCACATATTAGCTAGCTATAGAACTCCCTCTATGACCCACAAAAGCCACAATGTCTGTCTACATAACTAGGGTCACTAAGTATTAAACTTAATACAATTTTCATGGGTGATCTAAACTATCAAACTATAGACTGGAAGACCTACACCACCACAAGTGCATAAGCACAGAGATTCCTAGACTTTGTCAATACAAATGCCTTGAAACAAACAGAGTAGCCACTAGGGGAAATAATATATTAGACCTTGTGTGACATCCCCCCTCTGGGCCAGTAATTAAGGTACCTGAATCCTCACCACTGACACTGGAGAGGGATGTTCACTTGGAACAAACATAGTAAAACTCAGTATTTCCAGATGCAGATGTCTGCATCAATCACAATTTCCCTTAAGAGCACACAGGGAACACACTCAGCCCAGGGTCTGGATTTCTCTCTCTTTCTCTCTCTCTCTCCAGGTCCCCAGTAAGACTCCCACCTGGCACAGCTATAGAGTTGAGTCCTCAGCATCCAAGCAATGTCATCCAGCACCTTCTCTATGAAACTAGTGCTTCATGTCCCTGCAACAAACAGCTGACACACACACAGTCTTTGAGATTTGATTTTCACACACTCACACAAACACACACATGCAAACACACCTGGGAAAGGCTGGCACAGATTTACTAGCTATGCTCTCTTCTGCCCAGACTATAAGGTAGTTACTGCCACCATACACTCCAAAGCCAGTGACTGTAAGGTGCTTGCAAGGGTGCCTGACTATACTGAGTGAAATTAATATTAGTGCAAAGGGTAGTGTTTTGACCAATGCAGTAAGACTTTTAGGAGTGGCCGCAGAGTCTCCAAATAGATATGAGTACTCTCAAAGGTTAAAATATTCTCTAAAGGACCAGTCACAAATAAAAGTTTAACTATATTTAATGATTAATAATAAAAGAACATGAAAATACTAAATACTTATTTACAATAAACACCAGAGTTTCACTCACAGGAAATAGTAAAAATAACACAGATGAACAGATTTACACAGATACAGAAAAATGGTTCTTAACTAATCTCACTATATTTTCTTCTCAATAATTACTATTCCCTGGTTCACTTACTAAAGCAGGGCAAAATGAAGTAGGTGAGAGATCTTTCTTTGTCAGGTTCCAAAAACAGAGTGCTCTGAGACTTCAGTCTCATAGAGTATTAAAAAACATAATTTCAGTGATGGATTACAGAATGACATCCCATACATCTGGTCATCTGAATTCTGATTTCCATGTTACCCCCTTTCCTAGCAATTGACCCAGAATCTCACACATATGTGCCAATAATACACACACATAGAGCTTTGCTAAGACCCACTGCAGCTTCTGGAAGTTATAAAAAACTAAAACACCTCCACTCTTCTTACAGGAGTTTATAGGAGGAGCTAATAAACCATTCTCTGGCACAGACATTTCATCTCTGGCTGTAGTCAAAACTGTAAGATACAATCTTCATGGCCTAAATTAAGTAATTAAATTTTTTACTATTTTTCAAAGTTAGCTGGACTGAGATTAACCTCTTCTGTTACAGTATCCTCTGTTAAAATGTATACATTAAATCAGTTAGAATATAGTACAGTCTGATATACATGTATATTTATTTTCTGTCCAGCAGGACACACTGTTGACACATTTCTAACACAAGCAACTTTACATAAACATTTTGAATGCAAGCATCTGTACAAATCAAAGTAGAGTGGAGACCATAAAACTAGGAACCACAAGCAAAAAACAAACGGTCCAAGCACACTGAGAACGGCTGAGAATAGATTTATTGTAATTAATCTTTATATGTAAAAATTAATACAATAAATTTATTTTCAGCCATTCTCAGTGTATCTGTACAAATCAGTTTGATATACAAATGACATGTAATTCTTTACAAAATTCCAGGTAGCTGTGCTGGCATATGTTATACATCCACTGCCCTACTTCTCCTGGCATAGCTGACAATACCTGACATTGTCACATCTTGCCCTTGCTAACATGGGGGTATCTTGCACCATCCCATGTGTACCTTCAGCACTTGTTAAACCCAATCATAAAGCCATCTCCTTCAAAATAAAATTGAATTCAGAGACCACTCCCACCTCTGGTTGTTGTCTTTCAGCTTTTCCCGGTTAGGGGTCGCCACAGCGGAACTCCGGTCCGCTAATGATTGGCAGTTGATTTTTCCTGAACGATGAGGTGCCAGCTCGACGTTCAATCTTCAACAAAGGCACGCCCATTTACGCATGTCTTTCGAATGCCCACCCAACTGTGGGGAGGACATGCAGATGCCACACAGAAGGCGCTCCCTGCACTCCAGCCGAGAATCGAACGGGAGAACCTCTTGCTGTGAGGGGATATATATATATATATATATATATATATATATATATATATATATATATATATATATGTGTGTGTGTGTGTGTGTGTGTGTGTGTGTGTGTGTAGCTTTGCCACTCCATTTGTATACTTTTAACCTTCTAATATAAACCTTATAATAACTATATATATAAAATTGCCTCTGAACCTGTTTTATATCACACCTATTAACTACAAATATTAACACTTTCTAACCTACATTTTTCTTTCCCTCGCCTCCATTTCTTTGAATTTCTAAGCACTAATTACATGATTTCATATCTTTCTGACAAACCCACAAATACACCTCTTAAGATGTTCAATGTTCAGCATCAACTAAATGTGTAATTATGTTTTATACTATAGTAGTATCTTTTATTTCATAAAAATGTAATCTAATAATCAAATATATTTGTAATTGTTAATGGATATTATTTAATGTCCATTCATGTATATTACTGAAAGTCAGTAAAAAGTGTTTGTAATATATTGTTTTTCTCCCTGACCTCAGTGAAAATGTGTTTTTGACTAAACTTAGACAAACTCAGAATACAAAAACAAAAATATATTCAATAACATAAAAATAAATAAAATCAGCAGGTAGTCTTCTACAAGTAATGAGCTTTGTGCAGAGCAGTGTCTTTTCACAACAAAGGGAAAATAATATGTTAGTTAAAAAGGAATATTAATTCACTTCAAGCTGAAATAGGGTATTCACTAAAAAGCAGAAGTGATACAGGCAAACTATCCAGTAACATATTATTTATAAAAAACACCATATTTTTTCAGTGCACACAATTAATAAGGCATATGCAGATGCAAATCAATAAATAAATATATCTGAAAGTGGACAGATGGTAGAAAATAGATTTATGTTTCTGTGCTCAGATAGCGTCTCTGGCTTATACAACAAAATAAGTAACATAGCACAACAGTGGTAAACACTGCTCTATGAACTCATTTACAGTGATAGAAAAGAGTACAGATCTGATTTAAGTGGCTACATTACATTGCTGATATAGTCACACAGCTATGAGTAAATGGCCAGGGTACAAAATATGTATGCATTATCCAGAACCACAGCAGAAGTAAATATACCTATGTACATCAAAGAGAACACCAGGACACACTACTAGTCAAAGCAGTCAACAACTTGGAGTGCAAGCCTTGTTGATCTAATAATGCATATAAAATTTAGAGGGTCCGATGGTCAGTATATGTTGAATAAAGCAGTTCATAGACAACATGAGCCATTTTAACTTGATTGATGTTGTATAGAGAAAGCACAATAAGACAGACCTATGATCTGATTAAGCTAACAAAAATAAGTATGTCAGACTATAAAAGACTCAGGAAAAAACTTCAGAAAGGTATGGGTCTGAATACAATGTCACTGCTTAAAATTTAAAAGATGTGCAATACAATAATTAACATGTGCAATACAATAATTAACATTACACTTCCTGAAACCAGGTGGTGACTGTTCTGTGACCTACTGATACCATCACCACAGATCACCAGGCCTCTAGAACTCAAAACCATCTACAACTTTTGAGCAGTACCTTAATCCAATACTAAATTAGTGTGCAGTCTGACTCAATAAATAAATATTAATGTCCTTGATTAAATGGTCAATGCCTTTAGTGATCAGCTAGATATGACTTCAACACCCAAACAACTGTATTGGAGATTAAGGGAGGAAGTTTTGGCTTGATTTTTCAAGACTAAAATAATGCCTACATGGCAACAGATTTGATCCTGGATATAGTCTGCAAAGGCATGTGGTAGGCACATCGGCTAGTCCATAGTGTTCCTAGGTGAAAATGCAGTGTGTGCATCTGATATCAAGGAAAGACTAGGCAATTTACTTCCTTTCCTAGATGAAAGCACTCGGTAAACAGAAGTTTTAGTTAATTTATTTTCTGGTGATTCTGTGGTTTTCATCTTGGTTCTGATCTTGTTTCCACACTGTGTCTTATACCATCCTGTCTTTTTATTGTTTTTTTGGGGGGGTCAGTATTGGAGTTGGATTTGACTAGCAAACATTAATAGGCTGATGTTATTAAAACACTTATTCACAGTTTTGACCCCAAACCTGTTATAGACATTTCAAAGAAATCCAGAAATGTCATATGTTCCTACATCTTAAAAAGAGGTAGGAGTGCTTCCATTTCATAAATGTGATAACTGACTGATTAATTACAGGTCTTACAGTCTGTCTTCAAATGTAAGCAAATGATAAGAGTATCATTCTTTCTTATTACCTACTAAACCATTAGTGAACTAGGACTTTGGTCAGCATGGGATTGTCAAACAGATACACTAATATATTAGAAGCCACTGATATGTGAGTTTCTGCAGAAAGTGCATTTTTTAGATCTCAAAGGCCTTTGACTCCATCCCTCATGATGTCATCATAAGAAGCCTTAGCAGCATGGGTACCAATCATTGTATCCTAAAGTAAATTATTACCTGACTTGGTGAGAGTACACAAGTAGTTTAACACAAATATTTGCAGTCTGAATCTGGACTGGTACTTTGCAGGGTTCCCTAGTGCTCAGTACTGAGGATATTCTTATTTAATACATTCTCTTCATCAGTAGCTAGGTCTGAAAATGAGTGCCACTTGAACTTCGCCAATGATTGCAAAATGCATACTATTTTCACAACTGTTTGAATAACCTGAGGTATTGAGTTGAAGACATCTTAATTAAATGTGCTGTTAAGCGTACTGGAAAAACAGTGTTGGTTAGCCTTATGCTATTAATACTTCTATTAGAAGATGGAGACCTATAAATATACAAACACAGTAGTGACTAATATTTTTGTGCAATATTAGTGATATTATCAGACATTCATATTGCATATTTAGGTTCATTTTGACATCTGTTTCGTCTAACTAGGCATGTATCATGTTACTATTCTTTGAAAGCTTACTACAGCCAAATAGGGAACATAAAGAATCTTTCCATGGGCTGGAAAAATTTAAAAACTTTTTTCAGTAGGCAAGCTGTGAACTGAAAGCAAAGCAGAATTTTAGCAGATTATTCTCAGTGAACTATACTTGTTAGTTATGGATACCTACAGAAGATCGAGTGTTGGGGTATAAAGTTTTGAACAACTGTTTGTCACAAGCATCTTTTGGTGTGATTATTCAATAGTATGTGTCATGCTTTTAGTTTTCCAGCTAACTAGTATTACACATAACTGAAATCTATTTTTTTCATCAATAGTACTTTAATTTGGAATGAGTTATCTCTTAGTTTATGGGCAACATCCTCACTGATCACCTTGATATCTGTCCTGGAGAAAACCTGATGTATATCATGAGCCAAAGACAAGGCTGTAAATATCCCTGTGAGGTCTGAGCTTGTACATCAAATACATTATATTGTGTTGTAACACACACTGTGGAGCAGTTCAGCCCAACTTACAGCATTAAAGTCACATCAACAACACTCTGTCATCTATTCTGTGCTCTCATAGAAACTAATACAGTATGTGGGTAAGTTCTCCAATAGTTACATCTGTAAGTTATTGATATGGGGCAATTCCATGTCAGGTGACCCAGATAACAGTACATATAGGCAGAAATAGATGAAATGGTGGTTAGACCATGCGACCATGAGATGTCTTCCACCACCAGGTCAGATGCAGCCATGTTAAGCTAGAGAATCAAGGCACCAAAATACATTTTAGTTCAGAAAATGGAGAAAAAAAACCAAGAAATATCCAGAACATAGCCAATGCTCTCAGTAATTCAGAAGAATTCCATGGTGATTTCAAATGTTTCACCTAACCAAATGCTAGAAGTTACTCAAAAGTAATCTGCTTGGGTGACTCATTAATGCAACAGTAAAAAAGTCTGCAAACCTGCAGAAAAATCATGACATTACCCATGGTAAGTTAATGAGGAAACAGTAGTAATTTGTTCTTATTTCATACATATTGAAAGGAGGTGGTAATCCTGCAAATTTCTGAAGTAAAAGCCAATACCAAAGGGTTCTGGCTTGTATGCAAGGAGTAGTCATTGAACCACAAATGACTTACCCATCCCTCAGGAAAGTTTGTGTCAAATAAATAACCGGTGTCAAATCATGGTCTGAAACCAAATGCCAAAAAATGCATTACTGTATCCTTTGGGAAGTCCTCTACCCCAGGGAACTACCATGCTGACATTACTCCCCAAAGAGTTGGCCCAGCTGATCAGGATTTGGGAACTTTAGTGAATAGTGGCCTAACCTTTGTCCATCATGTGTCTACTGTTGTAAGAAAGTCCTTCTGTATTGCACAGCTTATAAACAAAGGGATTATGTCTAGCTCTAGAGATGTCATTGTCCCTTTTACTCAGCCCTCATTAGGCAGGCATGGAATATGATACCCCCTTTGGCATGTATCTGTACATACACATGCATTAACTGGAATGCACACAGGGATACCGCATTAAAAGCATACAAGGCCTAAACAACATGACTTACATGAACCAACTCAAAGCCCAGTCACTATACTTGGTATCCTACAGACTGCTTAGAGGTGATTTGTGTCTGGTATATAAAGCATCCTCTGACCCATTACTAATGCATTTACTGCACATCAGCAAGCCAAATGGCATCAGAAATATTCAGTCTAGGTATCTAAACCTCTTCTGCAACTTCAACAGAAGTTTTTGGAGGGACAGGTATATTTCACAGTGGATACCATTACTGTAGAACAGACTCCCCATCCATGGGACGCAGAGTTCCTCCCTAACCCAATTCAAGTGTAACTTGGACAATTGGATGGGGAACAAGAAATGCACCCCTGGCTTTACACCTGTGTTTCTAATGGACACAGAAAACCTGTAAATGGTTCATCTCCCAAACCCCTGCTTGTAAATGTTTCATCTTCCAAGCTCCTGCTTACATTTATCAAGGGTACCAGAACTTGTCAGAGATTTGGGATGCATGGCTAGGCTTAAAAAGGTCCTTGTGGGCATTAGCCTGGTAAACACCTATGAAGCTATGAAACTATGTTTATACTGCAAATTTATAAAAAAATGGTATTTTACTTGCCAAAAATTACTAGCAATATAGTGAAACAAAGGATTATATTTCTGCATGTTTGCAAGATAGACCAAATAAATATGTGAGTGAAATGTTTGCTGGTTCAAGAGCTGTCCAGTAAAGAATGACAAGAATGGGTAGCAGACAGTTCTTCTGGAATATTGCAAAATCAATGCAAATAATATACATAATATTTTCACAGTATTCCAGCAAAGCAATATTAGTCTACAAAAACCATGCATGTTAGATGTCAACTATGACTGACAAAATTGTATGCCTTAATGTTGTATGGAAGATAGCAACATTTGTTGGCCTGCAGGCCACACAGCTTTTACAATATTAATTTTGATTTAAAAATATAGCTAATATCATGCTTTACCAAATAAACACCTTTATCTCTGGTAGCCTTCACAGTACTCAATCATGTCATAATTTCAGCTTTTAACTAACTGCCCCCCCCAGAGTCTGTTTCTGTTGCTGTGCTCAGACTAATTATGCTTTCCTACCCTACCCCAAATTCTCACCAACCCCCTCTTACTCTATACCACCTACATAAAATTTCACCAGTCAATCAACTACTAATTTAGGAGTTACTCCCCATAACCAGTCCTCAAATTCCCTCCCACTCAATCTTTCCTGCTCCAGTTATCATCTCCTCCCCAATTTATCAACTTCTACTACCTGCCTCTCATTTCCTAGCAACCCTCAACACCTGCTATCACACCTCCACCCATATTTCTAGCACTGTTTTTATTTACACAAACGCTACCTCACCACCATATACAGTAGCTCCCTACTTATCTTTGAGTACACTTCCTCCCTGCTATAAGCACATCACTACATCTAAAATAATCACATCTTAGCCCTTTCTTCACTTTATCATCACATCACCACCGAATAAACTTGTATTTTGTTACATTCATTTCACTACTACTATAATTAACATGCTGTTCCCCATAACATTTGTTGCTATTCATGTACTAACTTTCCACTTTATAGACTATCACTTTCCCCTCAAACCTATTTCTACAAGTGCAACATCTAGCCTGCTAATTAACCAAGACTTCTATAACACACGCACCAAAATACCACCTTGTCTCGTTAACGTCTTCATCTTCTGTCTTACACATAAAGTGCTGCACTGCCATTACCCCTCATACAGAATAAAACAAACCATCTCATGCATCATCAAAATGCTCTCAGAAATTATACATCCCTGTATATGGAATCATTCGTCCCAATCACAGTCCTACAAGACAAAACTAAAACCTAAAAATGACCAACATAACTAAGCAACTTATCTACTCAGACACCTTAGTCAAAGCACAGCACCCCTCCCCTGGATTCTATAATCTCTTTTGTTCCCGTTTATGCACCATGTGGTACATTGAGAAATCAGCACCTTTCAGCACTCTTTGTTTCTGTAGCAGTTACGGATTTTACAGGCTCAGGTTGCTAGCCCAAGGACCAACCCTCCTCAGAGGGTGCACCACACACACACACACACACACACACACACACACACACACACACACACACACACACACACACACACACACACACACACTCACACACACACACACCTAGGGCTAATTTAGAGTGTCCAATCCACCTACTGCATATCTTTGGAATGTGGGAGGAAACTGGAGTACCTGAGGAAACCCACGCATATGCAGGAGGACATGCAGACTCCACAAAGAAGGCACCCCAGCAGAGAATTGAACTGGAGAACCTCTTACTGTGTGGCAACAATGCTAACCACTACACCACTGTGTTTCCTAGATCCTATAATACAAACATCAAAAACTACGCTATGAAATACCCACACACTGCCTTTTCCTGCTCACAAACAGCTGCCTTCTTGTCCAACCAAACAACTAAATCTACTAACATTAAATCTCCATTGTATTTTCAATAAAATCACAGACCTGCATGCCTGGATATCAAGCTATACCTCAGATATCCTAGCCCTTAAGGAAACTTGACTTAAACCCATTATCACAGATACAGAAGCACAACCTCCAAGTTACAACATCAAATATAATGACTGACCTCACAGAAAAGGAGGCAGAGTAGCCAAATTCTACCCGTAGCTTTTAGAACCTCTCCTCCTTTTACTAATGTCACCCTCAAATTTCATACAGACAAAATACTTATAGCACTATTAAAACTAAGTAACAACAAAACAACTTGTATTATTGTGCTCTAAATCCCTCCAGTAATAACATTCCAGTACTGAGAAATTTCTTTCCTGGTAATCCAGTACTATAATACATGAACAAATTATACTGGGAGATGTCAGTATTGACTGGCAAAAACATAACTGCTGAAAGTTCCTCCTCCTCTATCAACATGTTTGGCATGACTCAATGTATCACAACCCCCAAAAGATACAACAAGCTCCATGATAAAGGTTCTATTTTAGACTGAACAATAGTCTCAGACCCAAATAAACATAATATCAGTGGAAACTACCCCAATTCCTTAAGTAACCACCTCCCAGCATATACTCATAAAATTATCACTCATCTTCCTAATAACCACCAACTCAGAATAACCTGAAACCTCACCAAGTTTAACAAAGACATATTCAATACTAACCTAAAGTTCTTTAACTGCTCCATTCTAAAAGTTTTCCCATTAGACAAAACTGTGACAACCTTTAATAATTTATTCCTTAAGGCCCTAAATAGTCTTGCCCCTCTTAGGAAAAAAAAGCAAAACCATAATGTGTACTAGAGACGACACTTGGAAATAATTTGTTAACCTTAAAAAAACAAAACTTTCAGTGCAATAAGGGACTTTGTGAAAAACTAAAAAATCAAGTACACAAGCACAAAAACATTTATCACAGTCATCACAAAAATGACCCCAAAAGGTCTGATCCTCAGCACATCCTCTACTCAGTCCTGGCTCAAAAAAGTGCCTTTCACAAATACTGCTCTCCCCTTGAAATAGCTACAAAATGGAATGCCTGCTTTATAGAAGGCATAGCTGTCTCACCAATAGCAGACCACTTTCCCCTTCTCAGTTCAACAATATATCAGATATTGCCCTTTCCAACACCCTCCTAACCAACTCAAAGTAGGAGTCCAATCAATCTTCTGTCGCATATACTAACAGGCTTACCCTAAAACTTGTACCAGAATCCACTAAAAAAAAACTTCTACCCATCTGTACCAACATCCACTATAAAAAAAATTCTACTCAAATTTAAACCATGCAACACAGATCCAGATGGCCTTCCACCAGAATGAATGCCTTAAGATGGCTGCAGAAGCCATATCTTACCAATAAGATCCATGCAGGAATCCTATGTACCATCCAGTGGAAAAAATCCTATATCATTCCACTCCATAATGGGGGGAATCTCAACAGAAGTCTAATTTCTGACCTACTGCTATCCTGTCTCCTCTCTCAAATAGCCTTACAGAGCAGCTCCTAGCCAACACTCAACATGGATTCTTCCCAGGCCATAGTACAAATACTACCATTATCCTTCATGTATAATACAAACAAAAGGAGGGACTCTGGAAAACTTATCTCTTCATTATTTCTAGATCTCTCCAAATCATCTTGTACCACCTCACATAGTAAGTGCCTGCAACAATTGATCCATCTTGGCCTATCCCCTCCCTCTCTACATTGGTTTAAAAGCTACCTATCTGACAGAAAACAAACAGTCAAATGGCAGCATACCTTCCCTCTTTACCTGCATGTTACCACTGGTGTACCACAAGGCTCAATTCATGGCCCCTTCTCTTTACCATTTTCATTGATGACTTTCTCACCTCTGCTAAGCAAGCATCAGTTTTACAATATGCTGATGACTCAGCAGTAATATGCTCATCAGGCAGTTTGGCACATCTTCTAAAAGTCACACAAGAAAACTTCACCTCTGTTGAAAACTGGCTTCACAATGTCCAACTACGACTTAACCCCAAAACAACAAAACTACTCTTATTCCTCCCCAAAGCACAGCAGACAGATAAATCCAGCTGTGAAATCATCTCACTAAACAATACAGAGACATAAGTGGTATCCTAAACAAAGCTACATAGAGTGACAATTGATGACAACATTAAGTTAGAGCTCCATGTGCAAACTGATGTCAAAAACCCATAAAAAACTAGGCAGGTTATATAGATACAAACATTTTCTTATTAACTTCACAAAAGCCACCCTAGAAACAACTTGCCTCCTTGCCTCTCTCTTACACAGTGCCCCTATCCTTACAAGCTTGCAGGACTCTGTTAAAGCCAAACTCGAATTATACTATAACAAAACGGCTAAATTTGATGATAGTGAACAATATTACACACATTACTGCAAAGCCCTCAAAATCTTAAACTGGCTTGAACTTCCCCAGCACCTTGACTTTGTACATCTAGTTATTGCCCATAATATCATACTTAAACCCCTGGACTGCCCAACATTAAACACTATTTGCCTATATATATCCCCCAAATAGGCCTTTTTGCTCACATGACAAGCAGCACCTTAGCATCTATAAACCTCAAAGATCATTGAAAACAGCCTCTACGCTTGTTCAGTTGCCAAAAATTTGACTCCTCTTCCACAGGTTATGAGATTAGCAAACAATCACCATGCCTTTAAACTCCTTCCAAAAGGCCACTTGTCAAACTCTTGGCTCTGTTCATGCTCCACTCCTAGCTCAGTTGTACCATTCCTTATCACCACTACAATTCACTACGCTCACTGATCTCTCCTTGCTCAACCTCTCCTATCATCTCTTCCTCTCCTTGCTATACATCTAAAAATTATAAGAAAACTTTCTAAGTACTGCTGTCACTGCATTACATAATTAAGTATACCTAGTAAGAATTATAAACATTATGTCTCAAACTAAAAACATACATTGTTTTTTTCTTCTTTTCAATTAATATTTCTATATTTCTCTCTGTCTACAATAGTATAAATAAAGGATTATGTATCCTACCCAAAAATAAAATATATATATATATATATATATATATATATCCATCCATCCTCAACCCCTTTTCCCATTTTGCACATGGGGTCAGGGTGTCATTTCCACAATGACAATCATCTTGAGCCAAGGTTTACACTGCCAGGTAGCTAGTCCTGCCACAGTAGTTCATTCACACCTCTCATTCATGCACACACTCTCACCTACAGCCAATTTAGAGTGTCCAATCCACCTACAGCATGTCTTTGGAATGTGGGAGGAAACCAGAGCACCCAGAGGAAACCCACATGACCACAGGCAGGACATACAGACTCCACACAGAAGGCACCGCAGCCAAGAATCAAACCAGAGAACCTGTTGCTATGAGGTGACAACACTAACCGCTGCACCACTGCAGCCACCGAGTATATATACTTATGTCTGCAACAGCTCCCTACTGAAATGTCAGCACTCGTAATGATGAAGTATTGACAGAATGAAAAAAAGATCAAAAATCCAGGAGAAGAGTACATTTTAGACATCACTGTTCTCCTTTAAACTTATTTTTTTCATCCCATTGCATCCCACACCCCCAAATGTCTGCATACCAACTCTGAGATTGCATACCATGGAGTAAAGGGAATATTCTAGGAAATGACCATTTCAGCCTTAATATATGTAAATATGTTCCTTTTTCAGCCATTCAGGCTCCATGTTTTGAGACTCACTGTAGCAGGTAAACATTTCAAATGGTTACCAACTACAACACTGTAAATAACTGATTAATGTATCTTACCAAGATATTTTGTAAGTCAGCTTTGTAAACTGAAGCTTTCCTGCCCAGGCTTTCATTGAAAATGGGTTCTTGTTACCCATTGAACTTTCCCAGTAAACAAATGTCAATGAATAAATAATTAAATAAAATAACACCCACAGTTTATATGTGCCACCCAATAAGACTGTATTACACTCCATGTTTGCATAATTAATCTAAGTATGGGAGATATGTCAACATTTTTATAACTTTTAGCAAACACTTCTTAATAACTGCGATTATGTACATTCCAAATTGACCATTTACTGTGCTTGCCTATCAAATTATATCAGCTTTTAGAAAACAGCTGGATCCATTATGCACATCCTACCATTCATGAGGTATTAGATTCAATATTAGAATATTACGAATACTGATACAAGGTACTTCAAACAAATAGTTCTGTCTGTGCCTGTGTTTATCTTTCTCACATGTCTAGTGTTATTTTCTCCTAACATGTACTTGCGTACACGCGCACACACACACACACACACACACACACACACACACACACACACACACACACACACACACACACACACACACACTGCTTTTGTAAACCCCATTATTGCAGTATCACACTTCATTTTTGTTTTATTAATGTAAGTATGTACAATATTTCATGTTTTTTCATGAAACTCTTGCAAACTCTCTTTATTAGCTGAAGCCCTGCACATGTCACAGTGATGTTTCTACTAGGGGTACCTACCATATCCTTTCATGCAGATGCTGTTGGGTTTATTATTCTTTACAATCAGACTGTGGAATTGCTAACGTTTTTGATATATGTCAATTGTGTGCTAAAATACTTGATTACTGAACAACATCCCATATTTCAGTTCCATTTTCTGTATTTCAGAAAATATATCACTGAGCAGTATGTTTCAGTTCAATTTCTTACAATTCTGAACTTCATGGAAATGAAACAGCATTAGAAGTTAAATATGACTTAATATGAGACGAATCAAGCTGGAACAACAAAATACCAAAGTACTTCACAATTTCTGCATTTTTCAACAGTAAAAGCAATCAAACTGTTACAAAGAGCTGTAAAAGACAAGGTTAGGTACAGTTAGATAGCAATTAGCTCATAAATCACAGGGGATCATTGCCACTTTTTATACCATTTTCAATCTCAAATGTTTAGATGGCCTTCTCACTCTCATGAGCCACAGAAATCATTCAAAGTGATATTCAAAACATGTCATCCTTGGCAAATTAAGTCTGCACCATAATTTTATTATTTTGGTAGTCTTCCCTTGTCTTCTTGTCTCCTCCTTGTCCTCAGCTATCTTGTCCATATAATGGTTGCAGAAAAGCAATTCCATTCTCATGAGAAAGCATTTCTATTTTATAGTTCCTTGAAGTTCAGTAAAACCCGCGGTGGTGGTGCTGCGATAGCGTTGTCGCCTCACAGTAAGATGCTGTCCGGTTCGATTCTCAGCTAGAACGTCTTCTGCGTGGAGACATGCGTGAATGGGCGTACCTTCCTTGAAGGTTGTGCGTCAGGCCTGGCAAGCCGGTACATAAAAATCAACTGCCAATCATTAGCGGACCGGAGTTCCGCTGTGGCGACTCCTAACCGGGAAAAGCCAAAAGACACAAACAAAAGTTCCTTGAAGTTCAGTACTCTTGTTATATAAGATGGTAGGTACAATACAAAATGGGGGCATAATTAATTTATATGGCGCATAACATCTTTCAGATGCCATCTTGCTTTTGAGCCCATGACTAGTTTTCATTAGATATTAGTGTTAATATTAGAATAATGTTAATATCATTATAGTATACATCAAATAATAAATAGTTGCATTTTTACATTTTTGCTGTATTTCTTAAGGAGAACTGTGTTTTCTATCATTTGTTTACTAACACACACATGCTTTGCATAACCTCTTCATCATGTCTGGATCACACACTGTTTCTGCTATAGTAATGTAAGTACTGGGAACATTTCACCATTTCTGTAGCCTTTGGAAAACACTCCTTCAGTAACTCAAGCCCTTAACATCCAAAAGAGATATTTTCACGAGGGATATGTTAGCTTGCAGAGGTGACCTTGCTTCATAACACATGATGTACTATTCAAAATATAATATTCTGAATATTAGAATAATTTAAATATTAATAGAGTGTACATCAAATAAATAGTGATATCTAACTGCATTTTTCTTGCCCAGCTATGACTAGTACTATTGGTACTGATAACCACAGCTTCACGGCCCCTACAAACATGTACTGTCCCCTTGCAAAACAGAAGGGCAGTTTAATAATGCAACACTGCTAATATTAAAAACTTGTGCTTTAAACAAATTCTTATATTAGTCAATATCCACGTGTTACCTGATATGTGTTACTGCTGTTTGTTTAATAAAACTAACTGCTTCTACAGGCCCCTAGTAAGATAGTATCACACTCCATTTTTCTTTATTAAAGGAATATGGAAATAGTTCATAATTTTCATAACTTCAATATGGCTAGAAATACTATCTTTCAGTTACTGTTTGTTTTATTTATATAAAATGCAATATAAACAACTCACATTGCAAGATAAACCAAGTGTATTTTATTACATGTTGCATGATGTTGGATTTAGTAAACCCTATACAGTAGCAGCAAGTTTTAGATTCAGTAAGCGCCACATATATATAGGCGCATGCCACCACACAAACAAGGTAAACACCATGACATGCTAATTACAACACAAGTAGCGGAATTGCACACTAATCAACCAATTAGAGCTATTTAACAAGCTATAAAGCAACAGTGTAGATGCCATGTTGGTTTTTCCTGCAAATTCCAAAACCTTTTGGAATACTAGTAACAGAAAATAAAAAACAAAACGACCCAAACACGGGTAGAGCAACTCCAATTTAATGACACAACAGGAACAGTAAATCCAATAAACTAAGTGCTTTCACCATTCATAAGTGGCTTCTTCAGAGTTAAATGGGATACAAACAACTTGATTCAAATAGTTTGATGTAAGCAGAGCTGACCAATCATGTACAATGACATCACATTCAATTAATTTAAAAAAATTATTACTAGAAACAAATAAACCTATAAATTCTACGCACAAATCACACATAGCACTTATACAGGTTATATAACCATGTAGGTTAAAAATATAATATATATATATATATATATATATATATATATATATATATATGGCAAATTAATTAAAAAATGCAATTAATAAACTAACTTATATATCCTTTGCTCTTTCTTTTAATGGCTGCTCTACCCTTATTGACAGCTATCAACAACGCTTGGCAGATGGGTCTCAATGAAATTAGTAAAAATATTTTGGGACACAAGCAAGGGTTGTTTATAGCAGACGTAGAAATATTAAAAACATTCTTGAAGATTCCAAATGGAATAAATGAGGGTCCACAATGTACAAGTGTGGAGCATGCAAATTTTGCAGATATATTAATGACGGCCCTTATATGACCGCACTTTATCTTGCCCAGGAAGGTGCAGTTGCAACATTACTATGTCAGTGTATGTTGTTACTTGCACCAGCTGTCATAGCTTCTATGTGGGCAAGACTATATGTAGATTAAGAGATAGAATAGCGGAACATGTGAGGGCAATCAAATCTAAAAATTTGCACAATGCCTTATATATCCATAGTACAACTTTCACCAATTTTAACAAATTTATTTTGTTTGTGATAGACAGGGTACTGCCATGTGAAAGGGGAGGTGATGACAAATTAAAAGTAGAAAATATGGAGATCAAATGGCAGCTTAGGCTCAATGCCACATCTTCCCCGGGTTTGAACGACAATATAGCAATATTAAAAGAAAAAGCAAAGGTTATATAAGTTAGTTTATTAATAGCATTATTTCATTCATTTGCCATACATACATCCATAATTATATATATATATATATATATATATATATATATATATATATATATATATATATATTTATTTTATGTTTTTAACCTACATGGTTATATAACCTGTATAAGTGCTATGTGTGATTTGTGTGTAGAATTTATAGGTTTATTTGTTTCTAGTAATCATGTTTTTTTAAATTAATTGAATGTGATGTCATTGTGCATGATTGGTCATCTCTGCTTACATCAAACTATTTAAATCAAGTTGCTTGTATCACATTTAACTCTGAAGAAGCCACTTATGAATGGTAAAAGTGCTTAGTTTATGGGATTTACTGTTCCTGTTGTGTCATTAAATTGGAGTTTCTCTGCCCGTGTTGGGGTCGTTTTGGGTTTTATTTTCTGTTACTAGTATTTTGCTTCATTGGGAGCTGTTTTTAGTTGTTTGGTGACATTTTGGAATACAGCCACGGAAAGAAGTCTGCATGGAAAGAATGTTAGGGGCTGCTGCTGCTTTAATTCACTTGTACATGGTACAGGCTGAAGCCAATGCTACTGCTCCTGTCAACAGACCTAGGCCAAGAAGGAGAAGAGTTTTCAGGCCCCATTTAACTTTTCACAACTTACATGACATGAAAATATGTTGGCTAACAGCAGATGATGTGGCTGACCTACACCCATGAGGATGCCCTTCCCCTCCCAGCAGACGTTCCATCACAGACAACACTTTTTTCATGGCAGACACCCCTCGTTCCAATGTGTCGTTCATCTGATCCATTGAATCGGCAACATAGTGGAGGAAGTTACGCATGTCAGCCTGTACCACATCTACAACACCAAGCATTTGTCTGTAGCACCTATGGGAATATGTCTGTGCCTCCATGATGGCCCTAAACATACATTGAGTGGCACAGGAAGATAAACCCAGACCAGGTGGAGGAGGAACCGCAGGTCTCCTCTGAGCATCCCTATCAACCCTCCTGTGTGGGATCTCACCCACACTTTGGCTATGGTCAGATTGAACAGGCACTGAAGCCACAGTAATCACACTTCCCTGATCCATGGCCTCACCCTCCACCTGTCTGATATCTCTGGGGTCACTGGAATGTGTAGGCATAGGCCTACTGGCTTTCTCCCATGGAATTGCAGTGGATGACTGTATGTCAACCTCAGTATCAGATTCATCCACTGCACCTCACAACTGTGACACAGTTTGGCCACCATCATCATCAGAGTCTGCTGACAGATTGACATCAGGTAGCAGAGGGCCTACAATTCCACTGTCATGATCATCTGTGATAAAAAGCAACACAGGAAAATATTAATACCTACATTACTCTAGTCCAATATATGCTAACAAACTAACAGTAGCACCACTATTACAGACAATACAGCAATACACACAACAGGCCTGACATCAACAGCACACACTAAAATATTTCTTTAAATTGTGCAGTAGTACTGATATAAAAATGTTTGGCTTACCATCTGCAAGTGATATTCTCCTCTGCAATCTAGATGTTCCTGGAAGAAGTTAAGCAAGTGGGAAGGGCAATATCACCATAATTAACAGTAACACAGGGGGTAATACCTTTACCCCTTTATATGTCCATTAACTATACTTTCAACAATAATGTGGCTGGCAACACCAACCTAAGATGATAACTCTAGCAGTCTTCAATCCCCTCACCAAAAATAATTAATGTGACACAGAAGTAAAGTATTGATTTCAATTGTTTTACTATACAACAGTATTTAACAGGTGAGATACCAAAGCCTACCTGGAAGCTCCTTCTGGAATGCGTTGGCTGTCCCTGAAGCTGTTGCAAAGACATCCAGGACATGCTGTACTGTACTTTCCTGGGAGCTGTCTGGATCCCTGATATTGACTAGGAACACTTCATTCAGTGTCTGTGGTAGCTCCATAGCAGGGCCTCCCCCAGTGACTATCTGGACACAGCCCACAGCAGCTGCTCTTCTCCATGCAGATGTGATCATGTCAATGGCCCTGTGGTGCACCTGCTCATATGTCCTGCCGAGGCCACCCACTGCATTCACATCATTCACAGTCTGGCACCAAATTTGCATTTTGCATGCCATATCTCCCCATCCCCTTTCAATCAGGAAGACGCCATATTGCCTAAAGGCATGCACTAGGACCTGAATCTCAGCATTGGTAAAGGGGGAGTCTATGAGGATTAACATGCTTGGGTGAAATACTCCTAGGTGTCCTAAAAGATAACAGAAGGATAATACACATAAGTATCACATAACTATAAAACAACTCTTCCTAGATAAAACAGAAAAGATAGCCACTCAGTATTACCCACTGGAGAAACAAAAAAACAGTCTATAGATGTGACATATGAGCAACAGGAAGGATGCAAAAACAGAGAGTAACAATAGCAACATATCCTTGTTTGTGCTAGAATAGTAACTCAGCATTACCCCCCCCCCTGAAGGAACAGGCATCTATATCAGAACATCGAAGTTTTAAAACTTCGAATGTTCTGATATCGACCCGTTTTAATCGAATGCTAAAAATAGCGAAGCTGCAGAACATTGAATTCTTTCCTAGGGAAAGAATTTGGTTGGCCGGTTCTGTGGCTTCACTATTTTCAGCGCTGTGGTGAAGATTTACGGGTCGGTTTCAGATAAGTGTGCGATTGTGTGGTTGTTAGGATTGGGACGAGGGTTAGGTGAGTTAAGGTTAGGGCACAGGTTAAGTGAGTTAGGGTTAGGGTGTGGGTTAGGTGAATTAGGTTTAGGGGCGGGTTAATTGAGTTAGGGTTAGGGGGTGGGTTAGGTAAGTATGCGATAGTCACGGACCTTAGTGTTAGGGTTTGGGTTAAGGTAAGTGGATAGATAGTAGTGTATGCATAGTTTAGTGTAGGGTTAGTTGTAGGATTATAAGTATATGTGTATATATTGATGTTTTTTAGGTGTGCTTGTGTTGTGTGTATGTGTTTCGGAATAGCAAATTTTTTCCCAAGGAAAAAATTTGCTGTTCTGAATGTTCGATATTATGTGGTTTAGATATTTTAGGTTCAATGAAATAGCGTTCACTATTTTCATCTTTTGATAACATGATATAAACGCAAGAACAGGCAATAGATACATTTTGCTAACAAACCATCTTTGAAATGCTAAAAGAGATATCAAAGGAACTGTCCCTGAAACATTTGTACATGTTTACCAGATAGCATTCCATTTTCAAGAACTGATAATCGTGTATAGCTGTGTAATGGCTTGACAAACATGCCAATGGCATTAGTACACTTCTAACTAATGCATACAGATAAAAAAGTGTAAAAGCCTTTGCTCAGATTTTTCTTAAATACATTCCAGCATATACAGTATGTAGATGACAAAAGCTTCTATAGTTATGTGAAGAACCTCCACGGAAATACCCAGATTTTCTCTGAGCTACTGCACAATGGTACCTCCTATACCGAGCCAGCAGATATTGCCAATATACTGGCAGACAGATTCAGTGCCAACTTTACCCCTCTCTCCCCCCAAAGGACCAATCACAATACCAGTAGATTGCCAGGCACCCAGTATTACTGCTGCACAGGTTAAAACAGCACCGTCTAAGGCCAAGTATACAGCTTCTATGGGACCTGACATTATCCTCGGCTGTGTTCTACATGAACTACAGAGTCAACTGCCACCTCATCTGTGTGCCCTGTTCAATCCCAGTCTCACCTCAGGCTTTGTCCCTATTGAATGGTGCACTGCTATAGTCATCCCTCTCCACAAACGAGGAGCAAATACAGACCTTGGGAACTATTGCCCCATTAGCCTGACAAGTCTGATACGCACAGCAATGGAATGCATCATCATGGACCTAATAAACAAGGATATAGGGAATCTCCAAACTCTGGATCCCATACAGTTTGGTTTTGTGAAGGGTAGATCATGCCTGCTCAACTTGGTTGACTTCTGTGAGTCAGTCACCAGAGCGGTGGATGAAGGCAAGGTGGTTCATACAGCCTACCTTGATCTGGCCAAGGCCTTTGATACTATTCCCCACTCAGGAATTATAGAAAAAGTCACTAAGCTAGGATTCAACTCCTATATCACTAGGTGGGTTGCAAACTGGCTCACAGCTAGAACCTACAGTGTAAAAGTAGCTGACTCCACGTCAGACTGCCAACCAGTCACGAGTGGAGTCCCACGTGGATCGGTCCTGGGTCCTCTCCTGTTTGGTATCTACTTCTCAGAAGTCCAGTCCAACATGAATGGATTAACATGAGGGAAATAGAATCACATACAACATATGACAAAGTTCACAGACGATTGCAAGTTGGGAGCCATTATTATCTCTCCAAGTGATATTGACATCCTACAGAAAGGCCTCACTGAGTCCAACAACTGGTGTCAGAACCATAGCCTTAAGCTCAATGCCAAAAAATGTGTCATCATCCCTTTTGGGAAAACCCAGTTCCTATGAACCACCACATCAATGGTAGTCCACTGAACACAGAATGCTTTATAAGAGATCTGGGAACACAGGTTGACAGCAAACTCTGTTTTGACCACCACACTGTCACTGTGGTCAGACAGTCCTTCTATGTGGCACATCTCATTACTAAGGGTTTTGCATCCAGGAAGAAAGAAGTCATTGCCTCCCTCTACTCTTCCCTCATTAGGCCATTCATCAAGTACAATGCCCCATTTGGCATGTACCTCACTAGACACCTGCAACAACTGGAGAGCAGCAAAAGTACCTCACAAAGAAGATCCTAGACCTTAAATACTTGTCCTATATGGACAGACTAAAAAAACGCCAACTATTCTCTGTCTCATATCGCCTACTTAGAGGCGATCTCTGCTTGACTTACAAAGCCATGTCTGACCTAGGTCTGTTAGAAATGCTACAGCTAAAGAAATCTCAATCCCTCCACATCACACATTCCAGAGACCTCAACCTCATTACCACAATCAACAGAATGTGGTGGAGGGGCAGGTTCATAACCCAGAGAGTGCCCATGCTATGGAATAGACTTCTCATACATGTCAGAGCACCTCACTGGCCCTCTTCAAGAGAAATCTTGCTGAGTGGATGGGAAAAAGAAAATTCACCCCAGGGATCACTCCAGTGGCTCTACTTGACAGAGGCACTGGAAATTAAGGTTGGGTGGCATGATGCCAGGGTAATCTTATGGGCTAGGCTTGAAAAGGCTGCAGGGTCATTAGCCTAGTACACACCTATGAATCTATGAAATGCAAGCAAGAATACCTTCTGAAGTTCAATAATCCTCTGTGCAGATATATCTTGAAGAAATAGCATATGTTCAGTCCTCTCTACATAAACAAGTCTCCTTACCATCAGTTTGTCTAGCTATATGGTTGTCTTTTTATATGGTGTAGATTCAGAGCTGTTAGCATAGTGAAGATGCAAATGTGTATGAACTGATTAGAATTTCTGAATCCCAAATACTTGGATCCATGTAGGAGATGTAAGTATAGTGCAGGCTCTCCCTCAGTGTTTGTTTTTAATGGACTGCAAATGTGAATGATTACTGGTTGGGAGAAAGAAAATGGATTGCAACTGTGATTGATTACTGGTTGTGAGAAAGAAAAGATTCAAGCATAGTGCAGGTACTCCATCAGTGTTTGTTTTTAATGGATTGCAACCGTGAATGAGCATTGGTTGGGAGAAAGAAAACACAACAGCAATGCAGGCTGCCTTACATCCAGTGGGCGCTTCAGGTTAGATCTACAAAGAATTAGATTTAAAGCTGGAAATGTAAGTAAACAGCACACAATTCACAGGTTGTGTATCTTAACATCAAACCTGCCCTTCATTTGTTGGCAACTGCATGTGTTATTATTTCCAGTTAATATCCTCACACATTTTAAGGTCAACAATATAGAATGTCTTACATACTGCATGTCTCACATTACTGGTCAGATAACTAAAGAATGACCAGCAAACACCGAGAGGTAAGACAGAGCTGCATATTTGCAAGCAATAATCATAACACATTCTGTGATCATTAAGTGCACTACATCCAAAAATAATAAATGTAATAATAACAGTTGTATGGTTTCATATTACTGTAGATCATGCTACAGTTGTTTGTGTACAGAATGATGTCAGTTCCTTACTGGAAAGCTCTTTGTCTGTCAAAGAGGGAGAAGGCACCCCATCCTGTGTTCTGAAGGTTCACTGGAGTGAGAGTTCAAATTCAGATATATGTAGACATATCTCATGTGAACCATAATTTTCTAGTGTGTATGTCATACATTGAGTTTTCTTCATTTCAACTACTTGTCCTTTTTTTTCCTTTTCTGTCTTGTTTTTTTAATTTGTTTTCTTCAGGGGGTGCAGTGTTTGCATGATGCTGTGCTTAGCACAATGATGGGAATGGAGAAATGAATAGCAAGTTTGGTTGTGCTTATCTCATTTCTCAAAGCACAGCAGTGCACAAACTAGACAACTGGACCACCGAGAAAGCAAACAGGACCCAGATAGCCAAAATTAGAAGCTGGATACATTCAAATAATTGTGCTGGGCACCACTCAAACCTATTAAGCAACTTTGTGCGATGGTTCCCCAGCAGCTGCAGCAATTGAACACCTGCAAACAGGGCCCAAACAGCCAAAAGTAGAAACCGGCTACATTCAATTAATTCTATTGGGCACCATGTAAACCAGGTATGTGGCATTACATAGTGGTTAACACAGAGACCTTAAGAATGATTAGTAAATTATGGAATGTCATGTAACTACCATTTTTAGTGTTGTGACATTGTAGTTTTTAGCAATGAACTGAAACATGAACAAGTGTTGTTTCAACTGTCTTGTGTAAAAGGTGTAAGTGGAGGACTGCCATCCACATAGTCCTGGGTTCTAATACAGGATATTACATACACTTTTATTGTTGCTCCACTTTCCATTATATTCACTCTCAGTTATACACTTTAGATAGTGGAGCTGATATTAATTATGTGTATGAGGGATGACATACTATTATTGTGTTTTTTATGTATTTATTTATTTATGTATTACCACATTTATTATAAGCTGTATGAATGACTGTATACTGTGTACTATACTTCTGTAAGTATAATTCTGTTATCTGGACTTAGATGGCCTTCACATTTGCCTAAGACACACACAGAACTGCTTCTATATCAAAAAAGATTCTGAGGTCACACATATACATGTGTAACAGCTCATACTGTCACCTGCAATTATGTATGATGCCTGACAATGTCTGAGCAGCACTTCAGCTGTGGCAAAGATGGAAAATCAATGCTGTGGAAGTAAATGTTTTGTTCCTTATGCCTAGGTTTGAATCCCACAGTGTAAAAATCAATTTTCTTATTTTCTTATTCCTCACTGTTTAGCACTGCTGCTCTCTGCACATCATAGTGTGAATGCATAGCACAGTTATGCACAGTCCAGTAAATGCAACAACTGGAACTGGCAGATAAGCATCAGTCTCCATTGCTCTATATCCATTGGTAGATAGACATGGCAGGTGTTAGTGGGGAAGGTGCCAGGTTTAGGGCACAGAGGTAGGGTGTCTAGGCATGCAGGATATTCACTGGACTCCTAGTGAAGCATCACAGCCACAGGCTTCTGCTGGGGGACTATTCTGGCTCCCAGTACAAGTCTGAGGCTTGGGATAGTTTAGCCTAATGGTCTTCTGTTCTGTTCTGTTTTTCCCCAGCTGCCAGTGACTGGAAGTTCAATGCCCAAGCCCACGGGGCTAGATTGTTGAGATTGAGGAAAGTAAGTGGTATGTGTACAGCAGAAGAGTAGTGTTAATGTAGCATTAAAAGTTAAAGATAGCTTTTTTGGTCTTTTATAGAGTTGTATCAAATTGAGCAGGCATATCTCAACTGTAAAAGCAAGTATGCATGCATTAGTCTGCAGCACAAACCAGTTGTAAGAGTCCAATATTACACTTAAGTCAGAGGTTATGGGTTCAAAAACCACACTTCACAGCTATACAATACTGTTATTTCTTCAATAATATTTGCATTAAATGAAAACCTCTATTACCAATGGCACAAATGCCCTGCTGTAAATTGTTATCTGTATAACTGGAACACGCATATGCACAATATGTGCACATTTCCAGGATTACTTGCTGTAATATGTAGTATACTGTGCATCTGTTAGGAGGTGGTAGACTTAAATGTAAAAGTTAAGATAAAATAGAGTTGTATAATTATATTAATGCTTTGTATGTCACATATGAAGGTACTAATCTTATCTCTTTTTTTCTCTCACCCAACCCTTATCTCTCTTTTTTATTTTCTTTATTTTTATTTTTTTTTATTTTTAAAAATATTTTTATTTTATTATTATTTTATGGTACTTTATTTATTTATATATATTATTTTATTTGTATTTTGTTTTATTTTTATGTTATTTTTATTTTATTTTAATCATTTTTTATTTTCTTTTTTTTTATTACTATGTGCCATTAAAATGTGTCCATGTCATCCATGTGCACCACATCACTAAATGCTCCACAGCACAGCAAGGTACACCAGCCCCACTGGATCAGCCTGCCCCCATTCCACTGGCTGATGCACTGATGCCCAGCATGTCTGGAAGCCAACCTGGCAGCACTGCATCTGCTGCCCTTGTGCTACCTGCACCCTCAGGTAGTCCTGTCTAGGAGGCTGGTCCAGAGGTACCATCCAGGAGCAATGGCAGAAGTGGTAATTTTATCACCATCTCTGCCTCTGCCAGGAGCAATGGCAGAGGTGGTGATTTCATCAATTGCAGCGAGTTGCCTGGGATGGTGCATAGGGTGGTGTGCTGCACTGTTGCTGCATGCCTACACCTGGAGGAAAGGCTGCTCTCTCTCATTTTGCATAGTACTAGGAGGAGGAGGAGACATCAAGCACTCCAGCCACCAGCTGAGTGAGGTGACAGTGATGATAGTCCAGTGGATGAGAAATCTATTCTCACTGTCACCCAGCTTGATGACCATGAGCTTAGGATGTCCCCACCCTCACATCAATCATTGTCTCCCCCAACCTTTTGTGTCCATCACTGTCCCTGTCTTGTCTTGTTTGTCTTATCTGTCTGCAATTGCTTCCTCACCTACATACCTTACCTGACCCAGACATACCTACGTCCCTTTCCCAACATTTTTCTCTCTCTGAAATAAAAAATAAATGGACACCTGTCCCACAAAAAAAAATCATCCCATACATAGCTCTTCAATTCATACAAGTGTCTTCTTGACACACTTGATTCAGTCCAATTGGCTATACAACATAATTGCATTCTGGTCACCCATCTCTCTGGAGGTGACAGTCCAAATTAATTTAATATTTTGTACATATGTTCAGTTTACACTGATAAAGAAATGGATAGCTATAGTTTTTTCCTACCTCCCTCCTGCACATTCCTGTCCTGCTTTCTGTTTGTTTTTCTCCTTGCTTGTTCCCCATTTCATCAATTTCATATCTACCCCATTTTAACATCTTTAATCTGGTCAAAAAATAGAATCACACACAACATACATAAGTTGCTGCAAAAGCAATGGAACCCTTTACTTTTTGGGCACCATGTTTACGCAGAGATGCACACCGTGCACCAATGTGCAGCAACAGTGAGGGGCGCCATACTGCTGCAGTTACCTCAGTGCAGTGTCACTTAACACCACTGAGCTATGCCAATACACATTATCACATGTACTATAAAGAATTCATGTCATTGCATTATCACTCTGTAATTTAAAGTATTTAAAAGTATTAGATACAACTGGATTCGAACCCAATACCATTTTGCCCCAAAAAGGAATATATCAGTGCATTAACACATGCTGCCACAGAGTCAGTTAAGCAGCAGGTGTGTTTCATAGACTCAATACTAACTGTCAGACTTTAGCAATGTGGCTCGCTTTTGTGCACTGCTTAGCTATGCACATATATGTGCATCTCAATACATGCACAGTTTGCCAGCCATCATGCAAACTCAGCTGCTCGCCACCCTGTGGAAATGTAGATATTATTTTGTATTACTGCTGCTTACTGTCCATTTCCTATCTATGACACAAATTACATGTGGAAACATTACAAACTGGAGCCCTATCTAACAATATGTCACATATTTACATTACATCCATGTCTTGCCATCCCCCTAGTACTGCAGCCCTGGTGTCTCAGTACTTTTTCCACACATATATCACCTACAGTACAAAATGTAATATTAAATGTGCAATATGCAATGCACATCAATCTGTTAACATGCAGAACTAAAACTATTGACCCATACACCTAAAAACCCTGATCTGTAAGGCTAGGGAAGGTATCAGCATGGATCTTATCAACACGGACATAGCTGATCTTCAACAAACTTGACCCGACCCATTTTCTTTTTTACAAGGGTAGATCTTGCTTATTGAATGTTATAGACCGCTTTGCTACTGACCCCCAAAGACCTGGATGAGGGATAACAGGTCATGCCACCTATGTGGAGTTATCCAAGGCCTTTAATACTATCCCCATTCATATTTCATAGTGAAGATTTCCCAAGTAGGAATTAAGCCATAAGTAGTAGATGGATAGCCAACCGGGTGACTGAGAGAATACACACTCTCAAAGTTGGGGACTGCAACTCCACCACTAGCCACTTACCATTAGAATACCACAAGGATCTCTGCTGGTCCCTCAACTGTTTGCAAACTACTTCCCTAAAGTGCAGGCAACAGTAGATGGCCTGTTGTTTGCCAAGATTGCAGATGACTGTTAACTGGACACACTCATATAGAGTCTCCCAATGATGGTAATATATGACAGAAGTGGTTAACAAATGCAAATGATTGGTGCCAGACTCACAAACTGAACCTTAAAGCATTTAATGCCTCGTTGTCCCCTTTGAAAATGAAGTACCCCTGCTAATTATGATATATATATATATATATATATATATATATATATATATATATATATATATATATATATATATATAGCACCCCTCTAAGCTCAAACACAGTGTTGTGAGACTTGGGAACACATGTTGATAGCAATCTACACTTTCATCACTGTGTCTATTGTGGTGAAATACATTCTGCATTCTGTACCTCATACATATGGGCATCACATCCAACACCAGGGTGGTCATACCTCTGCTGTACTCTACCCTGCTCCCATCTGTCTGTAGCTCACCAGACACCTGCATTAATTGGAGAAAAGACAGGTTAGTGCCAGGGAGAATCCAGGGCCTCCAAAATGACATGCATGAAAAGACAGAAAGACCTGTCCCTGTACTCAGTATCATGCAGGCTGCTGAGAGGCAACCTATGCCTAGCCTATAGAGCAGTCTCAGGCCATGTCTTACTGTAAATGTTGGACATCTGCAAATCAGATGGGAAAAGAATAACTTGCCACAGGGTTCTCAATCTAGCCTGTGACATAAACAGGACATGTTGGGTGACAGATATATCACCCAACAATTCACACTCCTCTGTAATAGGCTATGACTGCATGTGAAGCAGTGCTCCTTAACGACCCTGTTCAAGTGCAACCTGGAGTACTGGTTGGGTGACTGTAATGTCACCTCTGGGGTAACACCTATGTCCATCAGGGAGAGGGCCAGTTGGTGCTGCTCACAAAATCTCTCTGCTAACAATGACCATCTAACTATGTTCAATAAGGGTACTTGTGTTTTTACACAGCTAGGCTTCTAAACACCCTAAGACCATTAGGCTAGTAGCATCCTATGAACCTATGAAGCTATGAAACTATGCAGACCTCCCAACATCTTGTCTCCCACATGGTCTGCTGATGTCTTCTACTATAAGTTGACCTGCACTCATGTAAGAGTCAGACTTGTGCCATGGTGTTTGTATAAAGTACTGTGTTCTGTAGTTTATGTACTTAGGTAGGGGTTCTAATCTCACTGCAGTTAACTGTGTGTGTGCATGTATGCATGAGCTCTTGCTTGACATTACAAAGAGCATTTAATACCAACACATGAGATGCTGTTATATTCTCCTCAATAAACACTGCTGATGTCATCAGCTATAAAGTGTTGTCTGAGACACTCCAAGTCAGACTTGTGCCATGGTATTTGTTTAAAGTACTGTGCTTTCTACTCTGTGTAATTATACAGATAGGGGTTCTATTCTCACTGCATGCAACTTGGGAAGGGGATGAGCTCTTGTTTGACATTGCAGAGAGCATTTTACACCAGCATGTGGGCCAATGTTATAATTTCCTCACCAGACACTGCTGAAATCATCCGCAATAAAGTGTTGTCTGAGACACTCCAAGTCAGACTTGTGCCATGGAACTTGCATAAATACTAAGTTCTGTAGTCTGTGCAGTTAGGTAGGGTTTACTGCGTCAACTGGATGAGTGTGTGTGTGTATGTGTGTGTGTGTGTGTGTGTATGTGTGTGTGTATGTGTGTGTGTGTGTGTGTGTGCGTGTGTGTGTGTGTGTGTGTGTGTGTGTGTGTGTGTGTGTGTGTGTGTGTGTGTGTGTGTGTGTGTGTGTGTGTGTGTGTGTGAGCTCTTGCTTGACATTACAGAGAGCCTTTTATACCATCATGTGGAACACTGTTATTACCATATTGTACTCATCAGACACTGCTGATGTCATCAGCTATATCAGATTTTTGAACATGAAGTACTCCCACCAGGGTAGGGTCAGACACTGGCCTGGAGGCTAGGCAGACATTGCCTCATCCTGTACCAGACATATTACAGTAACATGGCTTTTAATCTGTCCACATACATCATGGCATGGTTTGCAGGCCCTGTGTTATCTTGCTGAGAAAGCCCTGTGGTCTGTCCAGCTGCTACATGTCTGGTGAGGTACATGCTAAAGAGCACATTATAATCTATTAACATTCTGATGAGGTCTGACTACAATGCTGTCATACAATCCTAAGATCTGAATATGATGACATGACTTATAATGTGCACAGCATAGGCTTTCAATGCCAGTGTTGTCACTTGCTAGTTGAGGTTCACAGTACTATCTACATGTGTTCCCAGTGCTTGCATCACTGGGTGTCAGCATAGCAGGACTGTTGTCAATGCTGTGATTAACTGGAATACCACTTTTTAGATGGACAACATAAAAAAGACATTTCTGCATTTGTTTGTAGATTGTGTGCCTTTGTAACCATTCATTTGTCTGTGTTAGCTCCTCCTGTACTGTTATCATCATTGGTGGACTCAATGATTGCACTCAATATGCAAGAATCAGCAAACTTGGTAAACCAAAAGCCATATACTTTAGCCTGAACTGTCAAGAAATAGAGTCCAAACAGTGACGGGCCAAACTCAGATCACTGAGGTTTGCCAATGGTGACAGCTCTACTTGTACAGGTTAATTCACCAACTTTCACAGTACGTGTTTTGTCGGTGAGCCAGTTGGTTACTCATCTACTGACATAAGGGTTTATCCCCAGCCAGGAGGGTTTCCCAATGATGCCTGTTTGGAGGATTGTGTCGCCCTAGGCCAGATCACGATAGGCAGTATGCACTGTCTTACCTTCATCCAGGCCTATCACATGGAATCAATGGCCTGTGACAACAACACAGATCACCTATGGTATGTCTCAGCACATACACCATCCTGATAGGGTTGAATGCACATTTCAACACACCCTCCACAAGGGTTATGTTCCCATACAAGGGTGTACATCAATATGCATCCATCTGAGTTGGGGAGACAGCACCTGATGCATGCATGTATAGGAACATTCTGACTCTCCGCGACTGTGAGGTAGACCAACATGTCATCATGGACCTCTTCTATATGTACATTAGTAATATTCCAGCTCTGTGCAATAGACCTGTGTGAGTTCTTAATGCTGCATCATGTATGTTACATCTGATAGATGTCCTCAAAGATGTCATCGAGGGCATGCATGATGACAACAGTAGCATCTTGTGGAACTTGACCAGGTCAAGGCCTTCGACACAATTCCAGACTGAGGTATTCAATTAACACTGTCATATGTGGCCATTAATAATATATTACCAAATGGGTGCACCAGTGTATCACATAATGTGACATCTCACTATATTGAAATGTGTGACATCCTATATCTCAGGTCCAGTGATCAGGTCTGTACACCAAGGCTGTCTGATAGGCTCTTTCCTGTCCATTAGTTAAGTGATGGACATCACAGATGACATAAACATGCTGTGTCCAAACAGCTACCTGAAGGACCACAGATTGTTAGCAATCATTGACTCCAACTGTGATATTAGTATAATACAGACAGTATCAACACCTACCAAAAACTGCTGCTACAGCCATGACAACACCTACATTGACAAGAAACATGGGGGGGTTGTTATTTCAGGAAACAAACACACCAACCCTATAATCAGATCAATAGATATGTGACCCGTGTCCTGTGGTAGATGGCAAGTGGTACATCCACCAGCATGTGGTCACAGTGCTGGCTACTCCCTTGAATGTGACACAAGTACTGGGTATGTGAAGGACATCAGAGACCATAATACCATCATGATTCCCACCCATCATCATACCAATAACTGTGTACAATGCACCCTTCTTCATGTACCTCCCGACACATCTTCCAGTGATATGTAACAGAAGTATACTACCTTTGTCACAGTGAACTGTCACACAGCATATTGGCCATACCTAGGTATTCTTTATGTGAAATATACATGACTGTCTGATGGTGCAGAACACCAATGAAGTTCTTACAGCAGATACTTGTGTGCTACCTATTCTGCTTATGCACACACTACATACATAAGAGTTTGACAACATTAATTACATGTATATAATTCATAGCAGTGTGGATTGTGATATATGTCATGCACGGGTCGACTTCAAATGAATGAAAGACCACTTACCTGAAAGTGGCATTGCCAAGATGAGCTCTCCAAAAACTTAGTTGAAAGAATGACTATGTTGCCAAAATGTTTCCCACAGTAAGTATCCAGTTGCCCAGCATGGGGAAATTTGTCCTTTTCCCCAATGAAGTGCAATCCCAGAGTTAGTATGTTCAGTTGGGGGGTTGTGGGGAGCACAGTCCCCCACATTGGGGGGGGTGTGAGTGGCATTGCCCCCCCACCTGGGTGGGTTGGAGATAGTGTGGAGCATATTTTTGTTAAATCTAGGTCAACTGGCTACTTACCATGGGAAACATTTCAGCAACATGGTCGTTCATTCAACTAAGGTTTCAGAGATCTCGTTTCAGCGATGTCGTCTTCAGGTAAGTGGTCTTTTGTTCATTTGAAATAGACCTGCATGTACACAAGGCACCTAGCCTGTATTGCCCATACTGTCACCTACAGGTATAGCAGTGTCCCTCCTAACACCTCCAGCAGATGTTACAGTGCCAAGACAGTGTGCATGGTTAACCTCATAGAGTGTGGATGTATCATAAGAGTTGTTCAAGTGTGTGTGTGTGTGTGTGTGTGTGTGTGTGTGTGTGTGTGTGTGTGTGTGTGTGTGTGTGTGTGTGTGTGTGTGTGTGTGTGTGCATCTCTCTAAATCACATATGTCAGAGGCATGGGATTACTGGTGATATTATTCTGATATTGGCCATGATTGTGATTGGTTCTTGGAATGTTTTCCATGAGACTTTACCTGTGCCCACCTTGTTGGACACCTTTGCTGAGAGTACACTCATATTCAGGCATATCAGTTTGCACAGCTTCACAATATGCACCCTACCCCAATTGTATGGCAAATCCCTGATAGATGTCCTCTGCATTATTCATGTAAGAACACACAGACATCCTCTACATTGTTATGTCACCTTGTATGACAGTCACATAAAACACATTTTCACTTTACAGTCCCCTACTGTACCATATAGATTTGTGTTTGGTGTTGCTGCTGCAACCATCTTCCATTGACATGCCCTCCTCTGCTGTACATTAGGTTGTTTCACCTGTCCTCTTTCCTTGTGTTCATTCCTACAGTTTATCTGTGTGTCCATTTTCAATACACACACTTCCCAAGTGTTCATTTTACATGGCATTCCATGTCCCATTACAGATCATTTACACAGCTTCAGTACAGAATCCAGGAATGGGGTATCACAATACTCTTCACTGTAGATACACAGTCCTGTACTGTGTTTGGACCATATACTTCACATTCATACCTATCAACTGTCCAGCTATTCCCAGTATGTCCAGATGTGTTCCTTATAAAATTTGTGGCTTTCTGCCATATCACTGGGATGATATCAGGACTGATGACTGATGTCAGTCAATATTACATACAATTGAGTTCATACCTCTCAACTGGCATGATTTCATAGGTTCATAGATAGGTCCTAGGCTATCAGCCCAAGGGCCTAAGTAAGCCTAGCCAACAAGGTTCCCTGGTTTATGCCACCCAAGAAAGATTTGTGCAGACTGTCCAGTTTTTGTCTCATATTTTTGATCTTTTCCTCATACCTTTTTAGTTTTCTGGCAATTCATTGGCATGTCATTGCAGATTGAAGTCAGAAGCTGATGACAGGCATTTGGGTTTCAAACTTCATCCTCTTCAGAAAATTCATGCTATTATACAAACTATTATTTTCTATCACCTTTCTAAGTTTGGAAGAACAATATTAGAATATATCCCTGTTTTGGGCCCTTTGTCTCCCCATTATTAATGCAATTGTCCAGATTGCTTGCTCTAAGAGGTTGAGAGGTCTGCTTCAGTTTCATTCTACCACATTTCTATGTGACATCTATGTCAAATATGTCCCTATTTCTGGTTAATTTTCCCCGCATTATGTTGGACTTTGCGCAGATGTGTTGCACTAACATTTTGACAGCTATCTGTGAAGCCCTGGTGATCATTGTGGCATTCCGTGCGAAGTCACAGACCATAGGTGATCTGCTTTAAACATAATTGCTATCCATGTTCGCTTATATGGTTTCGTGGCCTGTAACACTGTTGCCAGCCACAAAATCTCACTTTGATACAGCAAGCAGCATTAATATACATTGTGAGGTGGTATTCACTGCTGCTCTCTGCACACCACTGTGCACAAATGTAAACTCCATGTAGAGAGTTTATAGAATCCAGGGGATCTACTTTTTGTCACTGGATGTATAAATATATTATTTCTATTTATATATCAACATTGCTGACAATTAAAACATTAGTGTATTTCTTCCTGCATAATTCAATAGTCTTTGTTTAAAAAACTACAGTCTTTATAACACAAATGTTGCTTTATGTTTGCACAATGCTTATAAGTAAAAAAAAGGTGTTATATTCTTAAAGGCATAAAGAGATGTTAAAACAATCCAACTCTTTCTGGCATTATCTTATAGGTGAGGTACCCTTCTATTATAGACAAAACATAACATAATTTATTATTTGTCTGTCAACTTGCTTCTAGACTTAGTTTACTGATATTTATCTGCTTATATTATTCAGGAAATATAGAACATGCTGTCATCTTCTTTTTTGCCAATACCATTCCCTCTTACTGTTTAAGTATATTATCATCCTTCTTTTCAACTTCTACTTCCATTTCAAAATGTTTAGTTAGAAGTAGTTAATCTAATAGTTATCATCATTTGGCCATGCACAATACTTTTAAAAACATGCCGAGGATGCATCAGTCTCTCTCTCTCTCTCTTTCTTTAACAAATCACAGCTGACTCCTAGAATGATTACTGTCTGTGGAGTTTACAAGGCAAAGGGGAAAAAAATGGAAGTCGGTGTCAGGTCCTTCTTCAGCATTACTCATGCACACACTCACATCTATAGTCCCTGATCTATCTACTGCATGTCTTTGGAATGTGGGAGAAAATCAGAGCACCTGTACTTAAAATAGTCCACAAAGTTTTGTAATTCTATTTCTGTTTTTACCATATCATAAAACATCAACATATATTTTCCAGAAAAGAACATGGGACAAAAATAAATTATTATCACATCAACAAATGTATCTTCCCAGTTTGACAAAGTGATTTTCACACAGGTATTTTACATGAGCATTATTACCATACTGTAATTCCGTAATATATTATATCATTAGAATTAAACATGTTATTGTTCAGTACTAGAGCAAACAGCATACACATAGTTTTTATTTTTTGACTTGGAAAATCACTAATCACACAATTGCAGCCTCATATATTCGATCCCAGTATCATTAGAGATGACAGTAAAAAGGGATTCTATGCAAAAAATTTTAGCAATTTTTGTATTCAATATTTCATTGAAAAAAAGTGTTCCAAAAATCATTAGTGTCTCTTATGAAGCTCTTTATATCCTTTAGGAATGGCTTAATAACATATTTCAGATTCACAGAAATGGGCTCAGTGACCAAGCCATTCCCTAGCTCAATGGACCACATGAGAGGACAAACCAAATTTTTGTGTATTTTTGGGAGCCATGTAAAATTTGAATCACATCAGTCTTACTTATTGTTTAAAATATATTTATATTTGATAAGAATTCAGTAAGAAAAGACTCCTAAACATTTTTATTCACACTTCAACAGCTCTACCCTTGTCTGCCTGTTTAATAGCTATATTTATTTATTGTATTCATCCTTTGTTGACCAGTTTGTCCCACCAGGCTAGTGGCCTCTTTTCAGGGGACACCTGGGGTGATACTTATATACCTTTGGCCAGAGTAGCTTGATATTTACCTTCTGTGCCTGCAAAGTACTACTTATATTATATATATATTTTTTGATAGATGTAGAACTATATAAATGAGAAAACTGCCATTCACAAATGTTATAAAACATTGTTACTGCAACCTGATATCACTTAATTTATCTGAAAATTAGAGATTAAAAATGTGGAAGCTCCAACAATTTCAATATCTAAATCACCCCCACTAACATCCAGAATATTATTATCAAACTCTTTAGGCCACGAAAATATGCTTTCTTTGTAATGTCATTTATATCTCTTATTACTTTCTCTTTCTGGTTGCTGTTTAAAAGTTTGAACTCATGCCCACAAAGTATATTGATTTAAATATGAAAGAAAGTTCATAGAGTCTGTTAATTTATTTTTTAAATATTCTATCTCTGCCAAACTTTCTTGCTCAATTGGTTCAAAAAACTCATTCATTACGTGTATACTCTTAGCTTCATTTAAAGGTTCATCTCTTTTCAAAGCTTTAACAATTCTGCATAAATGCTTCCATATATCAGTGTCTTGAGGGTTCTCAGACCATGTGGAATAACACCAAATGAACTATATGCCTGATAACTTATGTCTTTACTATTGCAGTCTTTGTACTTTGCACTCCATGTATGTCATTTACAAGCTTAACATTCCTGTTCTACATGTTACCTGACAACTAAGTCTCTGGTACAATGTCAGAATCATGTCCCAAATGTTTGCCAGTGATGAAAATTAGTCTATCCAATGGCTTCAACGTAATCCACTGTGCTATGTATCAGGAACAACATGATTCTGGCTTGTTTCCATATTAAAAAATATAGGAGTTCATGAATCCAGTCCACGGCTAAATTATATGTGGTTATTGATTTTATGTGCTGTGATTTGTCAAACTGAACCACATGACTGAGTTACATAACATACATTTTAATTATGGCATTTTAATTACTCAGTTTAGCACATAAATAAGCATTATTAGAATGTGAAAGCTTCTGCTTTTTATTTCTCTAAAATTTAGGTTTATTATGGTTTAGACTCTCATTTTTGTGCATTTTCAGTTCTTAAATCTGTTTGAGTCTGATTTGGTCATTGAATGGAAATGCTTGGTGAACTCTGAAAGAAAAAAAGAAAGAATGAATGAAGACAGCAAAGCAAAGTATATTTATTAAATAAACCTCCAGCAATATCTTAGTGGAGACCAAGAACAGCCCTTCTAACAAGCATCAATGAAGAAAAACAGAAATGGCATTCTGGACTGGATGACAGGATAGAAGGCCCACTCCAGGAGTATGGCAAGTAACTAGTTCTGACTTGCTATAATGTTCTAACAGTGAATAATCAGAAACTGATGTGGCCATCATCCAGAACATCAAAATAGCTGTTGAAATGTCCACCAAAACGTGAAACACTGAGAGGTACAGCAGAAAGTTAGAGACTGTTTCTTTAGATATTATGGCTGTAATTTGAATGTTCTGATCTATAGGTACTTGGGACACTTTCTTAGGATCCTAGAAAGTTACTAGGTTATTGGCCCTGAGGCCCTTATAAGCCTAGCCAAGAGTTTTGCCCATGTTTAGCCAAGTCAGCACCCAATGCCCCTGTCCGGTAGGGACACTGGTGGAATCCCAGGGATGCATTTTCTGTTTCCCATCCAGTTATCCAGGTTGCGCTTAAAAAGGGGTAAAGAGGTACTCTGCTTGATGTGGAGAAGGAGTCTATTCCACAGATGGGGGAGTCTCTGGGACACAAATCTGTCCCGCCAATAAGTCCTGTTGATGTCACAGAGCAGGTTGAGGTCCCGTATGTGGGTTACTCGAGTGGAGCTTGACTTGCGTATATGCAGCAGTCCCATCAAGCAGGTTCTGAGATCACCTTGTATGCCAGACAGAGGTCACCTCTGAGGAGTCTGTATGAAACTGAGTAGAGGGATAGGGCTTTTAGCCTATCTCTGTATGTTAGATTTTTGAGGCTGTGGATTCTCCTGGTGAGTAACCTCTGTGGTCCCCCCAGCTGCTGCATGTGCTTTGTGAGGTACAGGCTGAATGGGGCATTGTACTCAATAATGGGCCTTATAAGGGAAGAATACAGGGATGTTATGACCTCCTTGTCCCTGGATGAGATACCCTTACTTATGATATGAGCCATGTAGAAAGCTTTCCATACAATGGAAGCAACATAGTGGTCAAAAATCAGGTTGCTATCAACCTGAGTGCCCAAATCCCTCACAACTGATTGCGTGCTTAGGACGTTGTTATTAATGTGATCATCTGTGGGGGGCATCACTCTCCTGATAGGGGACATTGATGCATTTTTTTGGTATTCAGCTTGAGGCCATGTTTCTGGCAACAGTTATTTATTTGGGTGAGACCCTCTTGGAGGATGTCCACATCACTAGGGGTATTGATGGCAGTGCCCAGCTTGTAGTCATCTGCAAACTTGGTCAGCCATAGCCCACATGTTTTGTCCTGCACCTTGGCAAAGTATATCCCAAATAACAGAGGCCTAAGACCAAACCCTGGGGTAGCACAGATGGTGTCTCCACATATACAGTGAGCACAGCTGGTCAGATGAGAACTCAGTTTATCATTTTGTCCATAGCAGGATTGCCATCAGTAAATAAAATAAGACAATAGCTGTTACTGTAAAGTATGCAATAAAATAGCATTACATAAGCCACAAGCTCCAAGAAAAAATTTGGCAAAATATTCTGCACTGGTTATCATTGTACCAGTCTAGTTCCATGAATATGGATTGCAAAATCTGTAGGCAGGATGAATCAAAGGGACAGAAAATGACGGAGCTGCTGTTGTGGTACATGTAGATAAAACTAAGAGGCATTCTTCTGGTACAGCCCAGGCCTCAGTGTTCTTATTAAAATAAAATATGTATTTTGTCTTATAATTTTAAAAAGACTAAGTTACTTTGCTGACTATATACCTTTCCTGGGGTTCACACCCCATCCCTAAAAGACAGTCTGTTGACTTCAGAGAGTTAGAGGAAACACTGCAACAATAGACAGTATTGGGTGACAGTTTTGTAGAAGAACACAGTTGTGGAGTCACTCAAAGCTGCAGGTAGTGTATTCAGCTCAGCATTAAGTGTCATCCTTAAGTAATGAAACATGTAAACACTGACAGACTGTTTCTGTAGTGGGGACTGACATTTTCAAATGTTGGTTTACTAAAATACTATTGGTAGGGTTGTTTTTCTCATGCACTGTTGTTGTCTTTAATACTATTATCTGATATTTGCATCTATTTGTCATTGATATGTCTGCATGTCTCATGGCTCACAAATCATCTAATGATTTCTTAAAATTAGATACAGAAGAACAGCACTTAGCCAGGAATGGTAGCTCATTCCATAATCTGTAGACACTTTGTCACAAACTTGATCCCAGTTTTCAATTGTTTAATTTTAGCAGTACATTACATGACAAGGAGTAAGGCCACTTATGTATATGTTCCAAACATAGTGTTTCAAACAGAACTGGGCCTGAGATACCTTTAACACCAGGCACAGCTCATTCCTCAGCAGCCTAATTAACAATGAGCACAAGTGACCCACTGCAAACCCATTACCTCTCCTATTTCTTAGTCAGAAGCCTTTGAACTTCCTCATTTTATATAATACATTTCTGTAGGTAAGCACAAAAACCTTCAAGACATTCTATACGTGCAGAATTAGTCTCATTCAGAGTGACACAATTATTTCAAACTGTCAAACCTTCATTAAAACAGTAGCTACTTTTCAAAGGATACTATTGAGGATGGAAAACATGGCCTTCTTTCCAAGAGCTCATAGTGATCTTTGTCTAGCTACAACCAATAGCCTTTTTATTTGTGTAACAGACACACGATCAATTACATTTTCTTTTATTTTACAAATATTCATATTGAAATGATGGCTCAGTAATTATTTGTGTCCAAAAAAACTACTCAGGACCTCTAACCAACCCTCCCACTGTAGCTGACGTGATAAGGGTTGCCATCATATAACCCTACAGTTTCAGGAACAAAGCATGGAATGTGTTCATCTCACACAAATGCTGTCAAAAATCCCATATGAATGCCTTCAGCATAATCGAAGTACAACCCCATCGCCCCATAACTCTAACTTTTTAACACTTATTGCAGTTATGCAAGGATCTAAGTTTTAACTTTATAATTAACATGGTCAAACTGATAAGTTGATGACGTGTTACATCCAATGCCCAGATCCACCAATCAGAATTTAAGAGATATATTTGGTCTTTGGCATTGTACAATTATCTTTTCTTTTGTTTTTTCTTAAGTAAAATATTTTCTAGAATTAAAACAGGTTTCCTGTAGTTAAATATCACAGTGAGCCAGTAATTTGTTATCAGAATCATGTGTAAGTATTAATCTAGTATGTTGCATGTGCATATTCAGTGAACACAATAAAACAGCATGAAGAAATAGGGGCAAAAATGCTGTTCTCACAATGATAGTGATATGTCTGAATCACTATTTGGAAAACCAAAACAGATATCATTTAAAACATCTACAAGATGAACTTTAAAATGGCATCAGAAGAACAATGTTACTTTATAGAAAGCATTACCACATAATAGGTAGCATTCCTCGTGACCCACTTTTGAGAAATCATAATAACAACACAAACATAAATGTTTTCTTTTCAACTGACTTTGCAGAATCCCTAAATAACACATTTTAAAACTAAGAATTAATAAAACAGGGCTGCATACATCTGGTGACAGCATTATCACAAAAAGCATTAGCCAAATCCTGTATGTAAAAGCAAAATGCATTAAGAAAGAAGCTTCTTGCAAGCCCAAATGTGCATTTGTCATTACCGCCAGCATCTCACTCTAATGTTCTACTTCTGTACATAACAACCCTGCCTATGGTGAATCACACTCTGGTAATAATATACAAATAAGAGATCAAAACACTGCAAGTGAAGCTGCTGAAATCTGCTACTTCAAAATCTGGCTTACACGGTTACACATCTGCTATGCACATGAAACAGTAATATGTATCAACTATTAAATTCTCAGAGATTTCACAGCTTAATGGACCCATAGCATTACATTATTCAACAAATCCCATATTATGTTAGCCTTATAATGCTGGTTATTAATGGGTTTCCCAGGTTTCACAACAAATTCAGCCATCCCATTTACATTAATATTTTAAGAGTTCTTAATCATGCCCTCTGAGTATTTGTTCTCATTTTACATTTAAACAATAAGAAACAATCATGTTATTAATTTATTTCCATGATATACCCGCTTCATTTTATATGCATAAATGCTAAGGCAAGTGACATATGTAAGCTATATTCTGCATAAAACTGTATATCAGATTGCATATATAGGTTGTATGAAATGTGTACATTTGTTGACATGACCCCTGTCTTTACACTGTGAAAAAGCATCAGCTGCTGAATATAAAAAGCTTAGTGTATTTTAAGTAGTAACTCGAGTCAGGTTTTAGTACCCTGATCTAGTGAAGTGATGTTTCAGCTTTGAAATCATTCTGCTTCCAATTAAGTTTACTGAAACTCTGCTTCCTGATTCTAGGAAACACTAGACATATCCTAGGAATGGTCAAAAATAAAGCCATACCTGAAATTTCCAAAGTAAGCAATGTTTACTTGAAGATTTCAGATAAGAAAATTAAAACTAAACTGTGATTCGTGGCAAATAAACACTGTGCAGGAAGAGCTGCAACTACAGAGGCTGGGCCCAAAAGAAGAACATGTTGGAACAGATGGCCTATGTTCCTATATATATATATATATATATATATATATATATATATATATATATATATATATATATATCCTATATATATATATATATATATATATATATATATATATATATATATATATATAGATTTGGATTTCACTAAATGGATGCAAGTAATCAAACTGCATGCTTTAATAGCTTAGAAATGACAAAACTGAAACTTCAGTTGCTTCATTTGCTTTTACTTGGGACTGTATTAAGCATTTTTTACTTATAACATCTCAGGTCTGATTGCAAGCAAAACTAACCAGAATAGTTGTTGAAATGCACACTGATTGGGTTCCCCTTCCTTTATCACAGAGATATATCCATTTGCACTTCATTGACTTTGTTCAGAAACACAGATGTATAGTTTTTTTATGGATGTTTATTGGCACAAGGCTAAGGATGCACACATTCCCTGGAATTCATAGTTAATTATTCACTGATTCAGATCCCTAGAGATGTATAATGAACTGAATGGTGTGCAAGTCAAAAGATCAAACAGCTACCCTGACCAAAAACTCTGGGTCATCAGGTTGGGATGAACCTCTCAATTCAAGCAATTGTTGGCACTTCTCCATGCTGCCCTGTTACAGACAACTTCAAGCGCAGGTTCAAGTAATCTTCTCATTCATACAGTTTGTATAGGTAATCTGCCAATGTGACCACCTGATGGATATAGCACTGATCTGACTTAACCTACCACCTACTTCCTTCCCAGATGTCTGTCTCATGCATTAGTTTTTCTATCACAATTTTGACTCCACAGCCTCTTCAAGAAGGTTGCTACATATGTTGCTGTTTTCTGTAATAATATATTTTTATTTAATCGAAACACACTACCATCAAAAAATAGGAGTGGCCATGTGCACCCGATTGCTAATATGTATGTTGATATACCACTCTGAAGTTGTGAGGATGTAAATATTTTTTCACCAAATGGCCAATTTCAATATTTACTGGATTATATAAACATTCTGTGGATGATTTTTTTTTTTTATATGGAAAGATAACTTTGAAATGTAATGAATTTTTATATAGTACAACACATTTCCTGTCTTTTAAGATCTAATATTCCACTAGAGAATTTTCTTTTTCTGGCTGTAACTGTAATTGTTAATGAAAGTAAACCTGATACCAGAATAAATACTAAAGATGAACAGGGTAATACATATTTGCACCTTAATAGTATGCATCCCAGACACACATGTAATAGTAATATACTTAGTCAACTTCTGAGATTTAGCCATTTGAATGCTAAGAGGTTCATAGGTAAGGCTGATTGCACTTGAGAGCCAAGTCTAGTCAATTAACCTTAAAGGTGAGAAGCAAACCCTGTACCTTGTGTCTGTGAGGTAAACACCTTGACAACTATGCCAACTCTCAAACACCCTGACTTTGCTCTCTGTAGTTTAAACCGAAAGGGTATACAGATGAGATACTTAAACACAACAGAGGGTTATAACTGAATGGAGTGATGTTGCTAGACTATTACTTTTCTAAGTCATCTGTACAAAATATGTAACAAGCCAACATCGTATTAATACAGTAAGGAATGCCATGAAGTGTAACACAAGATCGAAACAAGTTATAGATGTAATTAAAATAAATGAATCCATGCTTAGTTGCTCTTCTGAATTAAAAGCAATGTTGGGAGATGCCCCTAAGTCTGTGTATAAAAGAGAGAATAATTTTAAACAACTATGTTATAAGGATATAAGTACTGTTAAGAAGTTACAATATATAACTACAGGCATGGTTCCTAGCCATAACTGTAAATTTTCTGGTAATATATACATCAATAATACTTCTGTTCATCTTAACACTGGTGAACAATTTTTGTTTAAATGTTTTGCAACAAGCAACTGAAAACATTGGGTGGAATTCATAAAAGTTACCATGAGATGTACATGATATGTACACCTAGAGGTAACCTTTTCAAATGTATGTCCAAGGTCATTGTCCATGTTGATGTGAATGACCTGAGATGTACCTCCCTGGACTAGTTGAAAAGTGACATGGAGGAGCTGTCCGATCTTGTAGCCCAGGCACGTATGTCCCTAGCCCTGAGTAGCATCCTGTCATCACCTAGAATGATACTACAGTACAAGGACAAAATGATTGACTTCAACAATTGGCTAAGCTTCTGGTGTCATTCTAAGGGGATCCAATATCTGTCTGCCTGGGATAATATGATTGACAAACCACAATGCTTTGCCAGAGATGGTCTGCACCTGTCGCTCCTGGGATTCTGGATACTGGCTAAGGCTCTAGCCACCCCTATAGTGCCTTTTTTAGGCAAGGTTCAAATGTCAAATTCACCACTGTAACAGGTACAAGCAAGAAGAATCTGAGGGTATTGCTACTCAATGCTAGAAGTCTAAACCTCAAAATGCACTCACTCAAGGCACTCCTTAAAACGGAGAACATTGACATCTGTGCAGTGACAGAGACCTGGTTCAAGGCTCCAGAGAGTACCCCTGCATTACCATACTATAATTCATTACCACACCTTTTGGCCACCTAACAAGGACCAAAACACTAAAGGCAGAGGCATGTCCATATTCATTAAGGATATTCACACCTCCAGGCTAGTTGCTCAGCATAATGCATCCAAGATTATCCAAGTGCAACTAACTGTGGGCAAGACTGCAGTCCAAATTGTAGCTTGCTACAGATACCCCACCATGCCCCAGGATTCCCACTCCTATTTTCTAGATGCACTGGAAAATATTAGGGTTCAACCAAACACCCTAATAATGTGTGACGTCAACTACCCCACCATTATCTGGGAAAACTACTCATGTACCAACTCTTGCGCTCAACGTTTTCTGGAATTCATAAATTCCAATGCCATGGATCAACTTATCCACACCCCCACCAGGGGCAGCAATATCCTAGACCTGGTTATTACCAACATGGGCAACTGGTGCTCCACACCAGAGGTCAATTCCTCGTTGGTCAGATCCGACCACAAGCTAATCACCCTAGACATCCACATCCCTCCCCACCCCATTAGAAACCACAGTAAAAAATTTCTCCAAAGCCAACTTCACGCTTTTTAAGACAGAAATGGCAAACTTCACGACACCCATGCTGATGGACAATAGAGGTATGACTGCTGAAAACTACACAAATGCACTTTATAAGCACTTACACGAGCGCATGGATCATACAATCCCTAACAGAACCAAGATGCTATCCTCCAAAAAAAGTAAGCCAATCTGGTGGACCCCTGCCATAAACAAACTCTACAACAGAAGAAAGAAACTGTTGCAAAAAAGAGTAAAATCCCATGATTGGAGAAACTCCCTGGTCAGCCTCAGTAAGAAGCTGAGATCCCTCATAAAGTCCTCCAAAGCTAGTTACGAAAACAAAATCACCACTGACTCTAAAGACAACCACAAAGCATTCTATAGCTATGTCAAGAATCTCAATGGCAACACTCAGATCTGCTCTGAGTTACAGCACAATGGCACTAAATATACAGAGCCAACTGATATTGCCAACATCCTGGCAGATAGGTTCAGTGCTAACTTTACCCCCCTGTCATCCCCTAAAGGCCCCATCTCTATACCAGAAGAATACAAAGTTCCTGTAATCACGGCTGCACATGTAAAAAACACACTATCCAAAGCCAAGAACACAGCATCCATGGGACCTGACAACATCCCAGGCTGTGTTCTACATGAACTACAGAACGAACTGGCACCCCACCTAAGTACCATGTTCAATCATAGCCTCACCTCAGGCTATGTGCCCACTGAATGGCGCACAGCGATGGTTATCTCACTCTACAAAGGGGGAGCCACCACAGACCCTGGAAACTACCGCCCCATTAGCCTACCAAGCCTGGTCTGCAAGGCTATGGAACGTATCATCATGGAACTTATAAACAATGACATTGGTAATCTCCAAACTCAGGATCCCACCCAGTTCGGATTTGTAAAAGGCAGATCATGTCTCCTAAACCTGATAGACTTCTTTGAAGCAGACACCAAAGATGTAGATGAGAGTAAGGTGGTTCACACAGCCTATCTAGGTCTCGCCAAGGCTTTCAACACCATCCCCCACTCTGGAATTATAGATAAACTCACTAAACTAGGTATAAATCCCTATGTCACAAGATGGGTTGCCAACTGGCTCACTGACAGAACCCACATTGTGAAAGTAGCAGACTCCAAATCCAACTTCAGACCAGTGACAAGTGGAGTACCACAGGGTTCAGTCCTGTGTCCTCTCCTGTTTGGTATCTACTTCTCTGAAGTACAGGCTAACACAGAAGGTCTTTGACTAATGAAGTTCACAGATGACTGCAAACTAGGAACCGTAATCAAAACTCCAAAAGATGTGGACATCCTACAAAAGGGCCTCACTGAGACAGATGGCTGGTGTCAAAGCCATGGCCTCAAGCTCAATGCCAAAAAGTGCATTGTCATCCCTTTTGGTAAAAACTCTGTACCCATGAACTACCACATAGGTGGTAGTCTACTTAACACCGAAAGTGTGATAAGAGACCTTGGGACACAGGTGGACAGTAGTCTCTCCTTTGATAATCACATTGCCACAGTAGTCAGGAAATCCTTCTATGTGGCACACCTCATCACAAAAGGTTTCTCATCCAGGAAAAAAGAGGTCATTGTTCCTCTCTACTCGTCACTCATTAGACCCATTATAGAGTACAATGCCCCTTTTGGTATGTACCTCACAAGACATCTACAACAACTGGAAAGGCTGCAGAAATACCTCACAAAGAAGATTACTGGCCTCAAACAGATGCTCTATGCAGACCGTCTCAAAAAACTGCAGCTTTACTCCATCACAAATCACCTACTCAGAGGCAATCTCTGCCTAACATACAAAGCTATGTCAAACCCAGAGCTTTTAGACATGCTCCACTTAAAGAAATCCCAATCCCTACGAGCTACATGCTCTAGGGACCTAAACCTTGTCACCACAATAAACAGAACAAGCTGGAGGGATAGATTCCTGTCCCAGAGACTTCCCATACTCTGGAACAAACTACCTATCTATATCAAACAAAGCTCCTCATTAGCACTCTTTAGGAAAAATCTTGATGATTGGATGGGAGATAGGAAATTCACCCCGGGGATCACTTCTGTGGCTCTGCTCGACAGTGGCACAGGAAAATTATTTTCTTGGGTGGCAAAAGCCAGGGTACCTTTTGGCTAGGCTTATATAGGCCCTAGGGCCAAGAGCCTAGCACCTACCTATGAACCTATGAACCTATAAGACAGTGCTACCACAGCGAATTTGCATGACGACTTGTAGCACAATGGTGAGCTGTCTCTGAAGCTATGCTACATGCTAATGAGGAAGTCCAGGGGAACATATGCTAAGCAGCCATGTGTTTTATCTCCCCTGTAACTGTCTGAGAGAAGGCATCTGTGTGCTGAGTGATTCAAATAATTGTTTGGATATGTAGATTAGCAAAAAATAGGCAGTATTAATCCATCTCTGTAGAGGTAAGTACTGAGGAGTTTAGTGGTAAGTTAGGGTTAGGAGATGTGTGCATAAGTGTATGTGAGAGGCTGCAAGTGTGAGTGTACATGTGAGTATGTGTCTGCTTGAAAGATAGAAGTAGTAGAGGAGCCAGGGGGTAAGACAGAGCTCTGTGTGTGGGCATGCACGTGTGCATGTGTGTGTGCATGATTGTGTATGGGTGAATGGATAAGGGTCTGTGAGTGCAAGTGGGTGGGGTGGTGGCTGTTTTGTGTGTGGGGGTTGCAGTGGCTGTCATACCTCTACACAGCCCTAGACTAATGTGCAGAATCTGCAACAATGTGCTGGAGGAAATATTAGGCACCAGGGATAACTATCAATACATGGATTAGGGTGCAACTCAAGCCATCAGGGATAACTCTAATTCCAATGTCTTGATGTCACTTTATCATTAGGGGACTGAAGGGAAATACTAGTCACCAAGAATAACTCTCATGCCCTAGCAGCACATAAACAGGTTAGGGATCAGTTGGGAGGGGAATACACAACAGGAATATTCAATATATCGTGCCTGAAAGGCACATATTTAAATAAAAGGTGAGATATTAGTCCATTGCACCACCACCACCACCACCACCACCACCACTAGACAATAAGGATTGCTTTTTAAATGCAATGTCAGTGGTGTAACAGGTAGCAGACAAGCCTTTGGTACAGAAGGCTGTGGGTTTTGCTGACACTGCAGTGCAGCATAAGGGGGAGGTGCTGCATTCCTGAGTTTGTCATCCTTTAAATGAGACATTAAACTGAGGTCCCATATGCTTGACTTAGTAGTAGCTCAGGTGGGTGTAAACAATACTATGACACCTATCAAAAAGAATAGTGGAAGTTCCCCAATGTCCTGGCAATATTTCTCCTAGTAGTATAAATGCCACCTTGAGTCTCCCCTGAAGATTAGCTACTAGCCTAGTGGGACTAACCTGGTCAACAAATGATAAGTAAATTATATATACATAGGATCACATGATCACAGCGATTTACTAGGCCAGTGACCCTAGGGCCCTTACAAGCCTAGCCAAGTTCTGCCCTTGTTTCCATGACTAGCACCTAATGACCCTGTCCAAGAGAGACACAGGTGGAACCCCCGAGGTGAATTGACAGTTAACCATCCAATCATCCAGACTGTGCTTGTAGAAGGCCAAAGAGATGCTCTGCTTGACATAAACTAGGAGTCTGTTCCACAGATGCAGTAACTTTTGGGAGACAAACCTGTCCCTCCATCAGGTTCTATTAATGTTACATACCAGGTTAAGGTCTTTAGAGCAAGTAACCTGTGAGTCATTGGACTTACAGATATACAGCATTTCCAATGAAGCAGAGTCAGAAATTGCCTTATATGGCAGGTGGATATAACCTCTGAGTAGTCTATATGAAATGGAGTAAAGTGACAATGATTTCAGCCGATCAACATAGGACAGATGCCGAATACTTTGAATTCTTATGAGGAACTTTTGTGGTCTCTCCATTTGCTGCAGTTGGCCTGAAAGGTGCATACCAAAAGGGGCATTGTACCTAGTTATTGGCCTGATGAGGGAAGAGTACAGGGAGGTTATGACTTTTTTTTTTTCTGGAGGCAATGCCCTTACTTATGAGATGAGTAATATAAAATGCCCTTCTTACCACTGCAGAGACATGGTGATCAAAGGTAAGGTTACTGTCAACCTGTGTACCCAGGTCTCTCACCACTGAATGTGTGCTTAGGGTGCTTCTATTGATGTTGTAGTTAGCAGGAACATCACTCTTACCAAAATGGATGATAATACATGTTTTTGCACTGAGTTTGAGCCGTGACTTAGGCACCAATCATTTGTTTGCTTAAGACCCTTCTGTAGGATGTTGACATCATTTGGGGATTTTATGACCTCTCCCAGTTTGCAGTCGTCAGCATACTTTGTCAGACACAAACCTTTAGTTTTTTTTTGTACTTCGGAAAAATAGATTCTGAACAGTAGTGGTCCCGGGACTGATCGCTGTGGAACACCAGTGATTACGGGTCTGCTATTGTAGGTGGATTCCCCCTATTTTGACTGTATGGGTTTTATCAATGAGCCAGTTAGTGACCCACCTAACGATATAAGGGTTGATACCTAGCTGGGTGAGTTTGTCAATAATGCCTGAGTGAGGAATAATTTCAAAAACCTTGGCCAAGTCCAAGTAGGCTGTATGCACAGTTTTCCTGATGACTGTCTCGAAGAAGTCCACCAGGTTTAACAGGCATGATCTCCCTTTGACAAATCCAAACTGAGTAGGGTCAAGTGTTTGGAGATTACCTATATCTTTGTTGATAAAGTCCATGATGATTTGCTCCATGGTCTTGAAGATAAGGCTAGTCTGGCTAATAGGTCTGTAGCTCCTGAGGTCAGTGGAAGCACCACCCTTCTGCAAGGGGATAACAGTGGCCATTTTTCATTCAGTTGAGATGAAGCCAGTGCTTAGACTATGATTGAAAAGAGTACACAATAGTGTTGCTAATTCTTGTTGGAGCCCATGTAAGTTGCAGCCTGGGATGTTATCAGGTCCAATAGATGCTGTGGTTTTGGCCTTATAGAGGGCATTTATGACCTACTCTCTAGAGATACAAGCTGGAGGGCAGGTGGAAGGAATGTCATGGGGTATGTGTGGTGGGGACAGGGGAGTAAAGTTAGAGAACCTCTCAGCTAACAGGTTTGCTATGTCCACAGGCTCAGTGTATGTAGTATCATTAACTACCAGGTCGACACAAATCTGGGTCTTACCTTTTAAGCTATGGATGTAACTAAAGAATGCCTTATGGTTGTTCTTAATTAAGGAAGCTAATTTGGTTTCATAGTTCGCGTTGGAGGACTTCACAAGAAGTCTTATTTGCTTGTTTAATCTGAGGAGGAAGTATTTCCAGTTTAGGGCACGCTCCCTCTTAGTTTTGGGCAACAATTTCTTCATCTTATTGTAAAGCATGTTAATGGCAGTTGTCCATCAGGCAGGTTTGCTCTTCCTTGAAGAGCTTGTTTTGGTCCTGTCAGATACGGCTGTGTCAATGCAGTTATACAGGTGTTTGTAAAAAGGATTGGTGTAGGACTCAGCATAGTTGCCAGTTATATCTGAGGGGGAAGGTGCAGTGAAGCTATTTATACCATCCCATAAAAGGATATAATCTGCTTTGGAGAATTTTTTTTATCTTAGTTGCTGCTGGGGGTGGGTCCGGTGTGATAGTTACATCAAATGACACTGATTTGTGGTCAGATCTGACAATGGAAGACCTCATAGGCTAGTACTAAGCTAACTGCCCTTGCGAGCCATTTTAAGCCTAGCCAATTATCCCTTGTGAAACTCAAACCCTGTACCTTGTGTTTGTAAGGCAAACACCTTAACCATTAGGTCACCCTCCCAATCACCAGTGGGGAAGCTACAGTGGTCTCCCATATTGGTAAGCACCAGATCCAAGATGTTGGCACCCCTAGTTGAAGTGTCCACCAGCTTGTCCAGGGCATTGGAGTTAAATGAACTCGAGGAACCTTTGAGTAAGTGAGTTTTAGCACAAGTTATTTACTCAGTGAATGGATAGGTAATTAAAATCACCCAGAACCATGGTGTTTGTATGTATCTGGATGGATTCCAGTAGATCCACTTAGGCAGAGTTGGTGCCTTGATTCATGTAGCTGGCAATGACTTGAATAGGTGTTCTACCAACAGTTAGTTGCATCTGAAGTGTCTCCCGGGAATCATATGGTTTAACCAGTCTGGAGGTGTATTTATCTTTAATGAATATTAATACACCACCTGCTTTAGTATTCACACCTTCCATTCATGGTCTGAACGTGTGGTAGGAGGTGTAACCCAGTACGGCTGGGGTGCTCTCTACTGCCTTGAACCAGGTCTCTGTGATTGCACAGATGTCAGGATCTTCCAAGGTGAGGACTGCTTACAGTGAGTGCAGTTTCATGCTAAGACTCCTAGTGTTTAGCAGCAGTTTAGCACCTTTATATATATATATATATATATATATATATATATATATATATATATATATATATATATATATACACACACACACACACACACATATATATATATATATATATATATATATATATATAGGTATAGATATATAGATATATTGATATATATATAAATAGATATGGATCTACTTTAAAAAAACAAAGATCAGAACACCAATGTTCATTTTCGTGAAACTGAAAATACCAAAACCTAACATACCTGAACTCCGAAGCTTTCCCAGGGTAAGTAAACACTTGCCCAAACTAAAACTAAATACACACCAAAGTAATTAAAACCCACACAGGTGAGGGGCAACACCCCCCACACCCTCCAATGTGGAGGGCTGTACCCCCCACCCCCTAGCTATATATATATATATATATATACCAACTCAGGGATCGCACTACAGTGGAGAAAAGGGCATGTTGGGCAAGTGTTCACTTACAATGATTGCACCTAGTTTGCAGTCATCTGCAAACTTGGTCAGCCACAACCCATTTGTTTTGACGTGAACTTCTGAGAAATATATACCAAACAGGGGGCCCAGCACTGCCCCCTGTGGCACCTCACTGGTAACAGGTCTGCTAGTTGATGTGGAGTCACCCACTGTGATAGTGTGTGTCCAGTTTATGAGCCAGTTGGCAACCTATCTTACAAAGAAGGGGTTTACATTCAGTTTGCTAAGTTTATCGGTAATGCCTGAATGTGGGATTGTGTTAAAAACCTTTGCCAGGTTGAGGTATGCTGTGTGCACAGATCTATCCTCATCAATGGCCTTGGTTACATTTTCAAAGAAATCCACCGGATTTAACAGGCTGGATCTGCCCTTCACAAAGTCAAAGTGGGAAGGATCCAGGGTTTGGAGGTTACCTATGTTGCTATTTATGAGGTTCATAATGATACATTCCATGACCTTACAGATGACGCTGGTCAGGCTTATGGGTCTGTAATTCCCTGGGTCTGTTGCTAGGCCACCTTTGTGGAGGGGAATAACTGTTGCTGTTCTGCATTCTGCAGGAACAAAGCCTGTGGTTAGGCTATGACTGCAGATGGAACTTAGTGGTGATGCTAGTTCATGCTGTAGCATGTTTAGAAGACAGTATGGGATGTCATCTAGTCCCATGCAGATGGTGTTTTTTGCCTTGGACAAGGCTTTGAGGACCTGCTCTTCAAATATGTGTGGGGGGGGTGGTTGTTGGAAGTTAGGAGGGGATAAGGGAGTGAACTTTTCACCAAACCTTTCTGCTAGCAGGTTTGCTACCTCTGTGGGTCAGTGTTGTGATACAATTGGTCACTAGTTCTACACATGCATGGGGTCCTACCCTTTAGGTTACGTACACAGCTGTGAAAGGCCTTTTGGTCATCCTTGGCTGTACTTCCTAGGTTTCTGTCAAAGGAGTCAGAGGATTTCACAAGTTGTCTTATTTGCCTGTTGAGGCTGAGGAGGGTGCTTTTCCATTACTGGGGCCTTGCCTTTGTTTTCTTGGACAGCAACTTTTGCGTTTATTGTAATGTTTGTTGATGTTGGATGTCCACCATGGCAGCTTCTTTTACTTGGGGCTCTGGCTTTGATTATTTCTGGTACAGCTGAGTATATACACTTATTCAAGTGATTGTACAGGACTTTAGTGTAAGCTTCAGTGTAGTTACCACTTCCAGCTGAGAGTGGGGCTTGGAATGCATTTATACCCACTCCTAGGAGGATATAGTTTGCCTTGGTGAAGTTTTTTAGTCTGATTTCACCTTTTGTGAGTTCTGGTGTTTGTAATAAGTTTTAACTAATGTGAGTCCAACAGTTGTAGCATATATATATATATATATATATATGTTTTTTTTTTGTTTGTTTGTTTTTTTTACTAAAATGAGAGGAAGGAGGGTTGCGGGTAGGGACTAGAACTGGGACTTGATTGTCAGAGGCAGGAGGGAGGGGGCTGAGGGGGTGGGCCAGCCAGGCATTGGTTGAGCCAGCTATGCTAATAAAATAATTTAATTGCATAATTTATGCAGATGGACATGGGTGGGGCATTTCTTATGGTCCTATATACAAATAAATCAGACAGCTTTAATAATATGGATAATGATGAAGGGGTGCAGAGAAATTACAGGTAACCTTACCCAGGAAAGGCTCCAAATACTTGGGCCATTTCCAGTAGATTGGCTTGTTGGCTTCTCCAGCCCTGCCCCAGCATCCAGCAGCAAACTGTGTGGCCATATGGAGGTGCCAATGCCTCTGAGGGGGGACAGGAACTCTTCTGACTCCATGTGATGTAATTCATTCAATGCCCCCTTCCCTCACCTGCTGACCTACCCTCCTGTGCTAGGAGTTCAGAGCAGTGTTGCATCAGTTAGCATTGTCTCCTCACAGTAAGAAGTTCTCCAGTTCTATTCTCAGCTGGGGTGCCTTCTGTGCAGAGTCTACATATCCTCCTTGCATTCACATGGGTTTTCTTCAGGTACTCTGGTTTCCTCCCACATTTCAAAGACATGTATCTGGAGCATCTTTTCCTAGGTCTCCATTGAAAAGGGGCTCTGTCCCAGTCAGACTTTCCCAGTAAACAAATGTTAAATGAATAATAATAAATAAATAATTTGGAAACACACTGTCTCATAACTGTAATGACCAAAAACATAAACATCTTCCAGCACATCTTCCCAGGCCTGGACCCTGTATGCCTGGTCAGCTGCAAGCAGGCCAAAGAGGTATCATCCATAGAGACAAAGGACCAAGAGTAGCAACTCCTTCATTGCATCAGAGAACTTTGTCTATAAGGTGGATTTTAATCCAGAGTCTTTGTGCGTTTCTGCTTCCCCTGTTTTTAGGCATTGATTTGTAGGTATGGAAAACAGTAGAATCACCAGCCTTGTTCTGGAGTTCCCTGCAAAATCCTTCCACCATCAGTCTCCCATCTGTGTAGCTAGCATGCTGTATGTGTGCCTGACAGTTATATACCTGTATTAGTAATCAGTAATTAATGTCACACATAACTTTACTGAGCTAATGTCACCCAGAAAACTACCTATACCACTGCCAATGACTAAGGAGACATAACTATTTTCTCTAAGGGCTAAAAAGAGTTTTTTAAATGACATATATGTGTAACAATAGTCAAATGTGTTTACTGAAACTGATATTACAAGCTCAGCAAGTCCAGCAAGCAACTGCTGAACTGTGCTGTGAATATGTGCTGATGTGTGTCTCCCATTATGCTTAACAGTCATTTAGCACAACAACAGATTTACCCTTGCAGTCTCCCTTTAATTAGATACTTATCTCAGATGATGTCAACAAGTTTAAAAGCAGGTAAAAGCATCCATACTTGACAGAATGGATTTGTAAGAAGTAGTACTCAACTTTTACAAGCAGAGATTTACTTTCCCTTAACAATTCCTCAAACTGTCAGCTGTAACTAGTTCAGCAATTGCTGCCCAATATCTTCTTCCATAGGGCGATGAGAGTCTGTGCTTCCCTTTATATCATGTAGATTCACCCAGTTGTGCAGTGTGCACGATGATTATGCTAACTAGGCCTCGACTCATTGTTGTTTCTAAATAGCCCAATTTACCTGATGAGAAAACCTGTTAGGCATCAAGTTCAATGTATTTTATTTTATTTATACTTTTTTTGAGCAGGTCAATCCCACTAGGCTAGTGGCCTCTTTTCAGGGGAGACCCGAGGTGGTATTAATACTGCTAGGGCAAATTTGGCCAGGGCATAGGGGAACTTCTCTACTCTTTTTGATAGATACCATATAATCTTTTACATCCACCTGAGATACTGACAATTCAAGCAGATGAGACTCAGTTTAATGTCTCTTCAGAATGATGACCACTCAGAAATGCAGGCTCCTCCCCAAATATGGCATCCCAGATGCTGTTCAAGCAGCACTGTGCATGTAAGGCACAAGCCATGCCTCCAGGGAGGAAACTTTAATTCCACATCTAACCTTATGTAAATGGAGTTGCTGTGATGTCTGCTTTCTTAACAACAAACAGAGATATGCCATGTTTCACACTGTAAAATGCCATTGTAACCAATAATAATACAGTATCTATATTATCCTAGACCACTATCTGTCATAAGGTGCCCATCAATGCCTACCAGTCTGTGGCAGATGGCACATGCAAGAACTGCTTTGGAATCCAATTTTCTGCCAGATTTTCCTGTTATTCTTCAAGGTGGGACATCACATTGGAAAAGAAAAGGATAGTGCAGAGGTGGTATGTGGGGGAGACAAAAATCTTTCTGTACCTCTCCATAAAGATTACAGCCAGAGACTACTGCAGACAGGCCATCAAGGACCTCAGGATAAGACTAAAGCCGGGAACAGTTTAGCCCAGACTGTCAACCATGCTACAGGCATCCCACACAAAGGAGAGCAGTTCTATCACCATTACAGCAACATGAGGTGCCATAATCCTGACCCCCTATTCTGATGGGAGGAAGAAGTTTGATATCAGATGCCACCTATGTACTGTCCATAGTAGTTGTGTCAACTATTACTGCAACCTGCTAGTGCATGCCATCCACAGATCTTACACACTGCTGTTTTTCTATGTATAGCCTTTGAAGAGATTGCAAAGAAAAGGAAGCTCCACAGGAGGAGAACGGAAAAGTAAGAGAGTGCTGTGATGGGCATACTTGCTTCACAATGTGCAGCTTTTACTATAAAAAGTAGTATATATTTTCACTTTAATGCAGTCCACCTTTCACAAATCACTGCCACTTCAGTAATAACTTCCATACTTCAAAGGTAGCAGTATGACTTGAATGTTATTAGTGTGTGTGTGTGTGTGTGTGTGTGTGTGTGTGTGTGTGTGTGTGTGTGTGTGTATGAAAGTGTGTGTGTGTGTGTGTGTGTGTGTGTGTGTGTGTGTGTGTGTGTGTGTGTGTGTGTGTGTGTATATACGCATGTATGTGGGGTCTATATCACTTAATTGAAAACCCAAAAGCTCAAACGACTATTCATCAAACCCTTTACATCGGAACCTCAAACCATCAAACGGACTATTAATCAAAATTATTCCCAGGACAAAACAAAGGGTTGGCCACCATTAGGAATTTGCCCTTTTCCCCACTGTAATGCGATCTCAGAGTTGGTTTATTTAGTTAGTGTGGGCGGCATGTGCCCCCACCTGGGTGGGTTTTAAATTTTGTTATTTTTTTGATGGTCGCTATTTTGGCCGAGCATTATTTTGTCCAAGGAAAATTTTGATTAAAAGTACATTCGATAGTTTGAGGTTTCAATGTAAATGGTTCAATGAATATTGGTTCAATCATGTGGATTTTTGATTAAGTGATATAGGCCCGTGTGTGTGTGTGTGTGTGTGTGTGTGTGTGTGTGTGTGTGTGTGTGTGTGTGTGTGTGTGTGTGTGTGTGTGTGTGCAAACTGCCATCTACTTTTTGACAAGTGGCCCAATCTGCTAAGACTGTGCTCCTACTTTGTGATGAGGCCTGTGTGCTCAATTCCCCCTCCCATGAGTATTTGGATAATTTTGCTGTTGAGGTGCCTGTCTCATTATATTAAGTAAAGCATCAGACATGAAGTAATATGTATGAGCAACATGTTTGGTGGTTGGATATTTGTGTCGCAGGTGGCCTTTGTCAATATACTTATTTCCTACACTTACAGCACGTGAAGGAAATGTATGTCTGAGAAGCATTTTTTCTTTATATTTGTACATTTGTCTCAGATATTCCATTACTATGAACTACAGACCCCTTTTGGTTTGTCCAGGTGGCTCATCACATTAGTCCTTTGTTTATCAGAATGCAGGTGATGATTGTTATGGCTTCCGGTCTCACCTGATTATGCTAACAGGTTTGTTGAAATGAGAAATGTGTTTGTTGTTCATTCAGGTATGTTATTTATACATCTTATCTGCATTTTTATTTCTCTCTCACCCTCCCTCTTTGTTGCTAGCCTTAATGTTATATACATTCCTTTTTACCTGTCACCATTGGGGTCCCTCAGGGCTCCATTCTTGGACCACTTCTTTTCTCATTATTTATCAATGATCTCCATGTAGCAATTCCTCAAGCCACCTGCATTCAATATGCAGATGATTCCACACTAATATGCTCAGCAACCTCTCCATCTGAACTATATTCTCTTACTCAAAATGTTTTCAACACTGTAGAAACATGGTTTACAAAATGTTGTCTCCTTCTTAATGCCAAAAAAACAAAACTCCTTCTCTTTACACCTACTACTAGGTCCTCCCCCTTAGATTTCTCAATCTCTTCAAATAATGGCACTGTTATTTTCCCAGACTCTACCACTAAACTTTTAGGAATAACCATTGACATTAACCTCTCGTTTGATTACCATATAAATAACACCATTAAAATAGTCAACAGAAAAAAATAGGCTCCTTATATAGAATAAAACCTTTTTTAACCCCAGCAGCCAGAGCCAAGATCGCTCACTCCCATCTAATCTCAACCCTTCTGTATGCTTCACCTATTTTTACCAACCTTAAGTAAACTAACCTTAACAAATTAGCAACTTCCTATAATAACATTGCCAGATTCGCTACTGGCAATCCCTTCAGAACCCACCAATGTTCTAATCTTAGGCAACTAGACTGGCTGGAATTCCAAAACCATCTGATAATCCCCCAATTCACAATTGCCCACAAGATATTTTACCAACCCAATAACACCCCTATACTCTCAAAGCTCTTAATCCCATATAATAATCAGAACTCGTTCTTCTAGCAAACTACTTGCTAGCATAACAAAATCTAATAATACGGCTGGTGACTCTCTGTTTACCAACACAGCAGGAAAAAAATGGAACCTGTTACCCAATGAGCTAACTCTAATTTCATCCTTGCCACTCTTTAAACAAAAACTTAAAAAACACCTCCAAATGCACCGGTTATGCCCTTGTAGTAACCCTGACTAACCACCCTCTTCACCTCTGTTTCTTCCTCTTGTAACCAAACTTCCAAACATTTAAATGCTTAGTCTTATAAGTAAGACTGACACTATTTAAACTCTAATCAACTTATTGTTTAAATCCCTCTACCTGATGTGAACAATTGTTTATAATTCTTACTGTAGTACATTTGTTTTAGCTTTCTTAAGTAATATTATGCTTACTGTAGCTTTCCTCAAGTGTTTTTATCTCTAGAATGTAACAATTACCTGTTTTACTTTGTTTATTAATCCTTTATTTACCATGTAACAATATTTCTTTACTTTTGTATATCTGTGTGGAGCTTTTCTCCCCAGGCCTCTACTGAAAATGGAAATATATCCAGCTAGACTAGCCCGGTCAACAAATGTAAAATAAATAAAAAATAAAAATAAACATTTATTTTGTTTGTTATTTTGTTTTTTTTCCATTTATTTTATTATTACATTACATACAGCAACAGCATCGAGACCTGTACCCATCCCTGGGGCATGACCTGTTGGCCCTGCAAGTGCAGTAGCAGCACCAAATCACCACCAGAAGCACCCTGAGCATCTTGGTCCCAGCCTGCCATAGTCACCTCCACATTTCCTGGTCTACCTGCCTCACCACTGCAGGTGGCCCTGAAATGGATGCAGGCACTATTGTACCTGCTGGTAGCAGTGCCAGTGGAGGTGACACCCTTGTCACCTATAGGCAGTTGACAGACACTGTGGGGAGATAATCAACAGGGGGGTAAGTGCCTGAGTCAGTCATATGGACAACCTCCTCTGGGACTCATTGAATCATGTCGCTGTCTAGCACTGTCTCCACCATCTGAGACAGAGACTAGTGGTGACAGTACAAAGGATGGCAAGTAATCTCCACCTGGATCACAGCTGGCAGGTATTGAGCTGTGGAGCCACATCCTATCCCCCACAGTGGTGTTTGCATTCCTTTTGTGACAATGCCCACCTCTGTTAGAATCTTCCTCTAACCATTGTCTCCCCTCTGTATGTCTGATATCTCCTTCACCATTGTGTTCCCCTGTCTCATTGTGTTACTACAAACTCTGCCAGTGTTGTCTGTCTTCCCCTACTACCTACACTAACCCTCTTACTTTCTTCTTATTATTATTACTTCCCTTATTTCCTTCTCAAACTTACCTTCTCTTTTCTTCTGTTTATGTATGAAAACTGGGCACCTGTCCCACAAAAAAAATATATACCCCACCTTCTCCACCTCCATCCTGCTCATTCTTTAGTTGTTCAACTTATGTTCTGCTCTCTTCTTGCTTTTCTTTTTCGTCTCATTCCTACACTGCCATTTCTACCCATTAATCAGGTCAACACATAGATAAACACACTGCACATATGCACACTTAAGGCTACCAAATCCCTCCTCCTTCTAGCTGGTAGTGTGTGCAGGGTATAATGATGAGTATTGTCAATGTGCAGGGACACCTGACAAATACTGTTGGCGCTCTTCATACAGAAATAAGCTAGGCTGCCATACTTCAGACCGCCATGTGTTACGCATGACCACTACACTACTTTTATTGGCCATTTCCTCCACCAGCCATGCAAATGAGCTGAATGTCATTGTACAGCAGTTAACACAGGCAAAACTAGGTACAGATGAAAAGATTTAAGCACTTCTATTACACTAACATCTATGAGTTTGGATAATGGCTTTAGATCCTAAATGTGGTATCATGAGGAATTATTGTTGTATCTTTTATTCATTCATTCATTCATTCTGCAAATGTGTGACAGACAAGCAATGGGTGTTTCTTCTGAATGCTTTTGCCTGCTGCTGTTGTAGGTCAGCAGGTAAATGAAGTGCCTTGGATAATACAGTTGATGAAGATACTGGGTCCAGCTCCCATACAGACTGCATACAGACACGTCATTGTTACACAAGGGTAATCGTTTCATGATGTTTGCATTATTGTAAAGGTAAAGTGGTCAAAGTCCAATGACAGTGTACCATATTTTGTCATTGCACTTGTACTTTTCCTCTCCCCCACCCTCTTTCTTGCTCTGATTTCCATATATACTTTTATAGTTTGTTTAATTTTTTGCACTTCAGTTATTTGACATATATACAGCAGTAGAAAAAGACAAAAATGCAGGACAAAGGCACCTCAAACACTCAGCAATCTTCAGCTATTCAGCTCTTTAGACCTGGTCTGAAGAAGTTTGGTCATTGAACCAGACGAAAAGTGCTTAACATTTTCAGTGTGGTGCTGTGGTTTGTTCATTTCATTTTTATTAAAGAGCTGAATACCTGAAGATTGCTGGGTGTTTGAGGTGCCTTTGTCCTGCATTTTTGCCTTTTTCTACAGTTTATGGTGTTGGTCCATATATACAGCAGTATCCAGATCAGAACCCCTGCCACCATCCAGGCCTGCCACACCACTATCAGTAACTACTACAACATCACCACCAACAACATCACAGTCATTGCTGTTCTCAGCTGCCATGTTCACCTCCGTCCTTCACCCCACCCCCAGCAACACCACTGTCTTTTCTGTCTGTGTCTAATTCCCCCTTCTCCTTGGTCTCCCACAACCCTGATTGTCACCACCTCCCCTTCCAGTGTTTTCTGTGTTATATATCTGTGCCTACTGTAAACCTCCTACTTTCATCTTAAATCTCTCAGCCTTCCACAACTTATCTTCTCTACATATATGTGTATATATATATATATGTATATATATATATATATATATATATATATATATATATATATATATATATATATATATAGAATATATACATATATATATATATATATATATATATATATATATATATATATATATATATATGTATATATATATATATATATATATATATATATATATATATATATATATATATAGAGAGAGAGAGAGAGAGAGAATGAGAGATCATTGGGCCAAACAAATAAATAAATCACAGCACAAGTCTCATGATCATGTAAGGTTGTCACATTATCACTTTGTCTTGCTACAACTGTGTACAAAAGATCTCAATGAGTACCTTCAAGGCACAAGCAAGACGGATGAGCACTACTGTTGTTTGTGCATCCCTGTGAATGCACCATACTCGTACAAACTCTTACTGCAGTCCTTTATCATGTAAAATATCTCTCTTTCAAATAACACTATCATCCTTTTCTATTTGTGCCATAGACATTACATTTTTCTGCGTTCATTTCTTTGGCACAGGCATACCATTCTTTTTCAACATTTAAATTCCCATCAGTCTGACCATACTGAATAAGAGTGTCTCATGCAAGCATGATCATTAAAAAGTAACAACCTATCCTGACTCATGATGCGTACATTTGCACATAAGCCAAGTCAATCACTTTAAACCCTTTCCTGTTTGAGGGGTATTCTTATCATGTCCACAAATGGACCAAACTGATGCATGATCTGAGAAACCTACCGTAGTTTCCTGTATAGTTCTATAAAGACAAACATCAATTGCTACGTTAGAACTAGCTGTATAATAACATATGATCTCAGTTTATCCAATTAAAGCTAGAAAGAATCTAAATGTAAACAAAGGTTAGAATCTAAACCTAATTTCTTTTCCTGACACCAAGATCACATTTAAAGTCACCTATGGTAAGTCCATCTATATGAATTAACACAAAATGTTTCATCTAATGAAAAATCTGTCTTCTAGCTTTTACTGAAGTATAAATCTATGCAACAATTAGACTGAATACACATTCCTTTGTTTATTAATCTTCTTCTTCTTCTTTCGGCTTTTCCCGGTTAGTGGTCACCACAGCAGATCACCTGTCCGCTCATGACTGGCAGTGGAGTTTTGCAGTGTCGACTTGCCAGCCCGGCACCCAATCTTCCACAGAAGGCACACACATGCATGCACTTACACCTAGGGCCAATTTACTGTGTCCAATCCACCTACAGCATGTCTTTGGGATGTGGGAGGAAACTGGAGCACCCGGAGGAAACCCACGCAACCACAGGGAGGACATGTAGACTCTGCACAAAAGGCACCCCAGTTGAGGATCGAACTGGAGAACCTCTTGCTGTGAGGAAGCAACACTAACTGCTGCACCACTGCGGCCACCCTCCTTTGTCTATTAATTTAAGGCTATCAATCAACCAGGATCCCACGTAATTATGCCTAGGACCTAAATATCTTTGTTATTAAGACAAAGCAGAAAATGGAAAATATGTAACTATATTCATTGGGCAAAACTCAGCATTCTCACAAATATTCTGCTTATCTGCATGTGCAGCTAAAATTGTAAATGTACAATCCATCCTCCAGGTCCCTCCCTAAAACATTTTCTACAATGACACTAACAATTTTACCAATGGGACCATTCTCACCAAATAGAGTACATCTCCACTTAGCATGAGCGCTAATTAAATGAGTATAATTTTCACCAAAACAAAAAAGAAATAAAAATAAAATACAAATTACAGTGTCCTGCATATTTTGAAGTCCATCTTTTAGTATCATTTTTAATATCACACAATAAAAAGGCAGTTTATCACCATCAATTAGTAAAGTCAGTCACGTGTCCCATTTACCAACCCAAAGCTTCTTAATTCCATAAATTATTTTACACATGAAAATAATATACAAATCCCTCATTTATAAGAATGTCCATTCTACACTGTAAAATGACAGTTTTTTTCTTCAGTCTCTAACATCTGAGAAAGTGTAGGAATTCCATGGATATACATTCTGTTGTCTTCAAAAATGGTGATGAATTGATATAGAAGTCTCAAAGTTAAGGTACAGAAGTTTTCATCTCCAAAAAGAACAGTGGAGTGAGTCATAGCAGGTACAAAAGCCAAAGAAGCAAAAACATTGTCTCAGACAACGCACCTGTTAATGACAGAGTCATTTTTAGAAGAGCTGTAAACAGTAGGTTGCCACTTCTCAGCTAATCTCCATTCTATCTGATGTTCTCTGCCACTTATCGTAGCACCATGGCTTCTTCCACTTTCCTGGCCTGCACGTAGTCTACTTAGCAAGTTAAAAAAAATGAACAAGCATAGGAATCTGTCTATTTCCAACCTCAGCAACACAAGTGTTGAGGAAAATATAAAAAACAGAAAAACTAGTAGTTTTAAAACTTTGTCGATGAGCTCAGCCACAATAATTTCCAAACATCATGAAACCCAGGTAGTGTTCCAAAACATAAAGACTTTATTCATCACAAACTTAGTTTTAGAATCTCTAATAGGATCCAGGATCATATGTTTTTGTTGTTGTTGCTGTTGTTGTTGTTGTGTCTTTCGGCTTTTCCCGGTTAGGGGTCGCCACAGCGGAACTCCGGTCCGCTAATGATTGGCAGTAGATTTTTACATGCCGAGTTGCCAGCCCTGACGCACAACCTTCAACGAAGGGACGCCCATTCACCCATGTCTCCCCACAGAAGATGCTCTAGCTGAGAATCGATCCAGGATCATATGTAACATGTTTGATTCATATCCTCTGGTTAGGAAATCATTTTCAAGATAATTCATATTTTTGAGAAAAGGGGCCAAATCTGTGGTAATGCATGCTAATCTGTAGCCTTGTGGTTTTATTACATTGTGTTTAGTTTTTGCTGGATCTATACTCTGTGAACTAAATAGTTCACTCTTGTTGGTTTCCTGTTCCCAACAAATACATCATCAATAAAGCGAAGGTAGCTGGTCATAAAGTTCTGGTATTCACTTTGCAGCACAAATTCCTCCTTTCACGTGCATATCAAGTGAATCTAAAATAAAAGATTAGTTCCTTTCAGCAAGAGGCTGTAGAATAAAATCTAAGTATATGGCAGTAGCCTCTGATATGGAACCTACACTTTCAATAACAGGTCTATAAAGTGGAGCTTTCCTATTCTTATGGGGTTTGGGAATCACAAAAAGACAAGGTAATTTTGGGTGGGGAGTGTTTTAAATACTCAAAAAAAGTTTTCATGAAAAGTTCTTTATTGAACATTGTGGTTAGCTTATCTTTCCATTCTACACATGCAGTTTTAACCTCCTCAAAGGTATAAAACTCAGGTGTGCTCAGCTGTTTCCTTACAAAAGAAGCTGGTTCCTCCTCATTTTTTTTTACGGAAAAGGTTTTTCCACAGCATCTGTTCAAGGAAGAGTGAATTTATCTCAGCTCATCCTCACAAAGCACAATACAAAGTAATATTTCATCCAAATCACCATCACCCACATGAGTTACTTGAGTCTGACTGCTTTGTAACTCAGATACATGTTTTGTGCTACTTGTGACTGATGATAGCTTCTCCATATTTATTTTTATCTTCACTTGTTGATTCTGGTACAATACTACTGATCTCTGTTTATACCAATCTGATTGAATTCATTGAATTCTGCTTTAATGTATATTTTCTGTATATATTGCTGTAATCAAACAAACTAGATTCCTGCTTTTATGTATATAGTCTGTATATGTTACTATATTTACTATCTGCAACACTGTTTCTGCTTCTTTACTAATTAATGTTTATATTTTTTCTGTATCTTGTTGGAGCTTTTCTCCCAGGGCCTCCACTGAAAATGGGCTCTTTTAGGCCCAGTGGACTTATCCCGGTAAACAAATGCAATCAATAAATAAAATAAATAAATAAATAAATAATTTATGTATCAACAGTAATAGCATCACCCATAACTATCTTCCTGTCCACTTCCCATGTCAAAAAGGCACATTCCACAGCCGTACTCCAGTAATCAGATCCTTCTGCTCCTCTGTGATACCTACTTCCATGCAGGTACCCTTTGGCCTGCCCACAGGAAAGACAATGAGAATTTTTCTGGTCTCCTGATATTATCTTGGGTCTCCCATAAAAAAAACAACTGGCCTAGTGTGAGTAATCCAGTCAGTAAAAGGATAAATAAAAGTAAATAGATACAAATAAATAGATATGCTCAGTAATAATAATATGCACAATGTAGAAATATTTACAACAAAAAAATAAAAAATAATAAAAAAACAAACAGAGATTTACACTGAGCATTGAGGATCACAATGGCAGATCAAGAACATATTTGGATGGAGGAGGACTGAATCCAACCACAAAACAGTTCACTATTCTGGACATCCTACTTATTAGCACATGTGAAAAGCTAAAGGCACTTAAGGTCCTGCCCAGCACTCTCAGAAATCATACTCATTTGTTGATGATAGTTGCAAAATTGTTTCCTCAAATTATCTTTTTGAGACAAATTGTAAACATTCCTAAACAAGCTGTTGATGTGGAACTGCAACTAATATATTGGGCTATGATCTATAGCTGCACACTGTCTACCTTCTACAACCTATTCAGCCCTATCCAGGAAAGCCTCTACTCACTTAAAGTCAGGATTAAAGGTACATTTTCACCTTGGTTTGACAATGTGCTTAAAACATAATCAAAGCAAGAGATAATACAAGAAGAGCATTTAAAACTGGCCCATGCATTTACAATCAAAATATCCAATTCTGGAAACTTAGACAAGAGGTCAGAATATATACTAACAGCAAACAGTAAAGATGACATATGTGATAAGCATGCAGAAATCCAACATAGGATGACCAAGACATATTTCGCAACCAGTAAAATCATTGCCACAAACAAGTTATTCCCAGGTTTAATAAAGATGTTTCTTGCTTAAAAAAAGGGGGCAGGAATTGAATAATTTATGCAATGCTGTTTAGGTTATATGATATATAGCAATATATGTGAAGCATAATGTTTGTTAATTTTAACATGTTAATACAGTTTGACTGCTTTTATATAAATGTAAATATGTCCATGTCACAAGTGATAATTCAATAAAGGTGTTTAAAAAAATATGTCAGGTACTAAATTTTCACCAGAACAAGCTCAACAACATTATTAAATTAATTGCCACTCCTCTATGAGTAACATGTCATCTATTTTCTGATCTGCCACACATTTTATTCTATTCCCCACTGCAAAAATAAAAACTTCAGAATGCACCTTTTCACATTTAAAAGATCATAAAACAGGATGTCTCTAACATAATAGACATGTATTGCAATTTCATGTGTGACTTTCACACTATACCCTGAAAGCTGCTCAGAGTAGATAATCCAATGCTATGTCACTACGTTTTCCCAATACCCAAAATTTATCACCACTGTCTGCTTCTGATTTTAGACCAATTTTGCCCATCTGAAAAAATAAATAAATAAATAAATAAATAACTTACAACTAAATTTTGGTTAAAGTCAATAAAAATGTTATTTTGGTTGATAGGCAGCATGCATTTTTCTCAATGTACAGTACAACAGTTGCTTTATACTGTTTCAGTTATCATTCATGCAAGTATATGGACAGCATGCTACTGACTGGTACTATTTTCCTGACATGAAAAGTTCATTTGAGACAATGGACCACACTCTTCTTTTGCAGAAGCTAACAGACTATGGATTTCCAGTGAGGTTAACAACTACTTTACTTTAAGAACCTCAGGGGTCCCTCGGGGTTCTATACTAGGCCTTTTGTTTTGTTCTCATTATTTCTTAATCATTATCACAGGATCTTCACCAACTTAATTGCATCCTTTATGCAAATTATACTGTTATTACACATGCTGGCCCACATGGAAATACCATCACTAGAGGCTTGCAACAGGACTTCTTCACCTCTGGAATTGGTTAAATTTCAGCAAGCTAGGTATAAATACCTTAAAACACAGTTGTTGTTTAGAACCTCACAATGTAGTAAAAATGCCTCTGATATCATTGATACAGCTTAAAATTGCCTACATAATTTCTAAGCCTCTTATGTGAGCAGAGAAATTGCTTTTAATGCATTTATACCCAGACTTGAATATGGTGTCCCCTTTACTGCACTGCTCGCTCCTCAGACTACTTCTATGCTACAGACAATACAAAAAAAATTACTGAGATTCATTCATTTGGGCAGTAGAAATGAACATCACTGCATCACACTAAGTAAATACAAGTGAATCACCGTCACAGTGAGAGCTTCACTATTCTGATGCACTCTTACACATAAATTACTAATTATACAACGACCCCCCATTAATATTCAAAAACGTGCATGCTGATTGGTCAGTGTGCACGTTGTAAATCAGAGTTATAGTAATGAAAAAAGGTCCGGTCACCCGGACTTTTTCTATTACTATAACTCTTTAACAACGGAGCAAGATCTCCATTGCTTCACACTGTCTCGCTATGTTAGCGAGTTTAACATAGCGAGATAACTAAAAAAGCAGCGGAGATTCTCCGTTGCTTTTAAATGTCTCATGTTAAACCCATTTAACATAGCGAAACAATTTGTAAAAAGTAATGGAGATCTTGCTTTCTCTGTTGCTTTGCCCAACTCTGATGTACTGCGTGCGCATATGCATGCAGTACATCAGAACTGCTAAGAATACCAGACAGCTGCGGAAGGGCAGCAAGGCATTATACAATGCCATTATTTAAGAAAAGTAATTTTTTTTTCTTAAATAATGTCATTGTATAATAGCAATAACTCACTTTTGTGTGTGGGTAATGCTGGATTTACCCACGGTTGGCTTTGTTTGGCCACTCGGGCTTCGCCCTCGTGACCAAACCACACCAACCGTGGGTAAATCCAGCATTACCCACACCCAGGCGTGGGTTATTGCTATAATGACAGATGCTGCCACCTCTACAATATAAACTGGCTCCTAGGAAATAGTCATACCCCAGGATTCATGAACCTTGCGCCAGGCAGACGCATAGCGTAGGCGTTACAATGCCAGATATGGCCGCCAAGCGATTCAGGTACGATCCAATTCCACGTGCACTACCGGCATGTGCCGGACTTGCGCCACCTCCGGCGTAGGTATGTTAAACACCCCATGTGCGGTGTTGCACCATGCAAATGAAGGCATATAGCGATCCACAAAGTGGCGCAGGCATAGCATAAGGGCATGGCAATGTAAACCAAAAAAAAACGGTTTACATTTACCCAAACATGACATAGGAGTAACGGAAGGCTGTCAACATCAGGTATCACACTGTTGCCACATGCCAATGGCGAAAGACACAGAGAATGTCAAAAGAAAACATGCACAACACGTAAATAATGACATAAATGGTATGTCCACAGAAACACACAGCAGAACCCCAGGACATGTCCGCGGAAGGTGCTAAACAATGAAATAATATGACAATGTCATAAAAGAGCAGTGTAATACACATCAGCTTCACAGCCACAATAAACCATGGTATGCATGGAAAGCCACATCCACGGTGCAAGGGTTGCCAAGGAGTCGCGGCAGTGTTCGGCGCGGTAACTATGAATTAGTAGTCAATGCCATGCAAATGAGGCAGATGATACTGAATCGCAAAACCCCCGCGTAAGGCTGGACCAAACGGCGAGCGCAGTAATACACCGAGTGGCTCAGAGGGAATACATGTCAATCGCAGAGGGGTGTGCCACTGTAGGAGGAAGCACATTGGAGCCCAGCAAACATGGGCTGTACATTGCACATCACAGAAGCAGGACCGGCGTGTGGGGAAATAGTTGAGCTGAGAGCACACAATGCGCGCAGAGATGCATATGCATGAGGATGACTACGTTCCCTTAACCCAGTCATGTGATGCCCGCCCCGTCAACAACAACGGATACAGGAAGGTGATGCTGAGAATATGAGGAAATGCAGAAGCAGTGAAATTGGAGTAGTAATGAGCAATCAACACCAATCAACCCACGAAGGCCAATTGGCAGCAGCTGACAACTTTGCATGCAAAAACCTGCAAAACGGGATAGGGGAGGCATATGAATGCAAAGAAAGTAGGGGAGGTAGCAGATTGCAAAGAGTGAAGAACCAACACAGCAGAGCCAAGTAGACAGGCAGCATAACGGTGGCGGAAGACAAAACGCACGATATGCCATGTCCCAGAAACTACACATGACAGGGCTCTGCAGGATGCAAGCCAGGAAATAGTAGGCGCAACGTGCAGAAACAGTAAGGTAAGGTTGAAAGCTAATCCAATGCAGGCAAGAGTAATGCAACATCAAAGGCAACAGCGTTGCAGTGCCAACGGTAAAACACGGAAGATAATCCACAGATACGGCTGCACAGACACACCCTATGACATCACCGGGTGTACAGCACAACAGTATAAAGTGTGAATGCACACAACACACAGCCGTGTATTCCCAAATGCCGCACTCTAGGTGTAAACACATGGGGAACTTTTAAAATGTACATGTTGGGTGCCGCCGTGGCCGTGATCCATCAGCATGTGTTAGAGACAGACGGAGTTGTGGAGGAGGGTGCCGACAACTACCGTAGGCCTCAGAGGAGAAGGAGAGTGTTCAGACCAAGGGTAACCTACCAGGGGCTACAAGACCTGGAGATAGTAGAGCATTACAGGGTGGATAGGGACACTCTACAGCAAATAGCGGAGCGGTGCCGGCCACGCCTGAGAACAAGAAACAACAGAGGGAGCCCATCCCAGTGGACACAAAGGTATGTGTAAGCTTGCGAATACTGGCCACAGGTACCTTTCAAAGGCCAACTGGGGATATAATGGGTATCTCACAGGCATCAGCATCCAGGGTACTACACCAGTTTCTGGATGCCATGTTACCACATGCCAATGAGCATATATACTTCCCCAGATCTCAGGAGGAGTTGGCTAGCAATATGCGCCACTTCCACCGTGTGGCACAATACCGGAGGTACTGGGTGCGATAGACTGTACGCACATACAAATCAAGTCACCACCTGGGGAGCAGGGTAGACGCTACATAAACTGCAAGGGATTCCCCTCCATCAATTGCCAGGTCATGTGCAATGCGCAGGGCATTATCATGGATGTGTGTGTTGGCAGCCCTGGAAGCTACCACGACTCCCATATCTGGCATGCCTCACAGCTGTATCAGGTATTCACCAGGGGGGACATCACACAAGGCCACCTTGTGGGGGATGCTGGCTATGCACTGGAGCCATGGATGATGACTCCCATCAGAAATACACACACATGCATGCAAGAACGCCATAATGAGGCACACGCACAAACCAGAATAATCATAGAGCATGTGTTTGGGATGCTGAAATCATGGTTCCGGTGCTTGGATACATCCGGTGGAGCCCTGCAGTACTCTCCAGGCACATGTGCCCACATATTCATAGTATGTGCCATGCTACATAATATGATCCTGCAGAAGCAGCTGCTGCAGGGACATAATGGTGAAGGGCCACAAAGCCCACCACAACTACCAAGGCCAGTACAGGCACAGAGGGTTCAGGACCATGAACACACTGTGCCAGCCCCAGTAGGCAGACGGAGGCGTACCCAATATGCCTATGCCCTGGCAAAGAGGGAACGTATAGCACATACTCTGACAGCGTAGGCCCCATGGACTGACACCTCCCTACCTGCACACACAGTGAAATGGACGGCACACAAACATGGCCACCCGTAAAGTGTACCGTATGGGTGGCCCCATGTGTGACTCCAACATAGGCAGCACCCAAACACTGCACACCCAACAGCTAGTGGAGCATGGAACGCCAACACCTGAACTGTACGTGGGTCCTACAGCAGACGGCGTTGCTGTATGCTGCCATGTTCACCGCAAGGTGTATACATATAGACATGTACATATGTGCATATACAGATATGGAGATAGATATAATTACACACATAGAAATATATGTACACATATACATATAAAAGTACAACAGGTAAGACAGGGAATCAGAGGGATGCAAGGTGACAGAGAAGTAACACGCAATATCTGTACATAGTAAACATAGTGAACTACAACCTGAGCATCCGGGAGGTTTAACAGAACAGGAAACCGCCACCCATGGAAAGGTCAACATATTGAAATGCATAACCGCGAGTTGGGATGATCGCCAGGCCACAGTACAGTAACAGTACATGTGCGGGTAATACTATGATGATATGAGAGGGGAGGTAGACACTGCCGCTGGTGAGGCTGGCCACGCAGGTATTGTATGCAACCGTCCCTGTGACTGCCACAGTATGTGTATGTGTGCGGTGACGGTGCTGCGTGTTCCGCTGTGCGAGTGTAATGTGTGTGCCACTGTAAAATGTGTATGTTGGTGCCATGTGACAGTCGGAGTGGAACAACATGTGTAGGCATACAGTTTAGGAACCACAGGCGTATGTACACCAGTACTCCGAAAGTAGTACTGAGAGCCCCTCCCTGGCTAGGTGTGTGGCGACGTATAATGATGCAAAGTGAAAATGTCCCAGAATGTACCACAGGAATATAGCCAACATGAAATGGAAAGGACGTATGTACAAATCATGACCGTATGTATGACACCGATATGCTAATTGCAAAATGATACATCGGCAAAGTTACACAGCAATAGGTATGTACCGCGGAAATACGCATATGCTACCCCGGTACTGATCATGGCCACGTATCGGCCCGTAAACACCGCTGTGTGTTCTACAAGTGTCAAACAAGCAATCGCCACCTGAATAGGTGGCAACCACTAGCAAACAGGCTGTCCCAAGTACAGGACCACAATGACTGTAAATATTCGGGACAGAATGACAATGGATAGTCGTCACGTACAAACAACTGCAGATATACCACCGATGTGACGGAGGAATACATGCAGGAAGCACACACGCAGGCAATACCAACACCACATGACAACAACACAACCTACACTCCCAGATCAACAGACAAGTAACTGCCAACTTCCCAGGCAGGGATGGAGCACACAGACAAGCATACCGTGTATGTAGAGATGCAAGGCCCACAACTCGTATCCGTTACCTACAACCTCCGATATTCCCCATCGCACATATCAAAGGGATACAAGCTGTAATAGCAGCACAAACATACAGGCAGTCAATGACAGCTGCATAACCGCAACACCTCGCGTGGGAAACACTATCAACAGCGGATGCATACTTGCATCCATTGTTTAAAGGAATACAACAGCTATGTTACACATCCGAATGCAAAATGCCATCAACAGATGCCGTCAGGACAGGGACACCCACATGTCGAACAGAATACCATACCCAACACACACAATCCACGGCTAACACCAGTGCGAAATGTACCTGACGCCACACATAGCGGCTGCAGTTACACATAACATAACACAATACAGACCATCTCCATGAAGGTAGGGCAAATAACCAACGCCCAGGTGAGGAATGCAACCATGCCCTAGTTACGATGCGTAATGTATGAATGGAGTAGATGCACAGGTGATATGCGCACAAGTACACACTGAGGAACAGCCATTGGTGTGATGAACCCACATGTTGCAGGTAACGACGGATATAAGGATGACTCCCAGGATATTCAAACCGTATGCTCATACCGAACTACAACCCACAAACGGATATAGTGAGAAAACGCAATAGCGAGACATGCAACAAAAAACGGAAGGAAACACATAAAAGGTATGTAGAACCCACGATATGTACGGGTCTGTAACGCATGATGTGTATGACGAAGCTGCACTGTATGTGAACAGTGTTTGTAAATAAGGATACTTGTACATAATGCAGAGAGTGGTGAAAGGTGGTTATGTAGTGCTATCCTGCTGAGCATACCAATGACTGTGGACACCGTGTGCACAGCAGTGGGACATCATGTACACAGCTGGGATAACACAAGGGCTGTCACAGGGGGGCATAACAGAGAACAATGCCACACCACACGCCGATGCTGGCAGTGGATGTCCAACAAGGAAGTGCCATAGCAGGGGATAGGACATGTATGTATACTGTCACAGCACACATGTGTATGGGCATATACCGTCGATGTCATACGTAATGTGTGCACGACGTGCACATATGCCTTGCAGTAGGGGATACTATGTCAACTATGTGTAATGTAAAGCTGTCATGGTGGATATGACAGACATCATACACAGTATCACAGGCATATCATGCCTATTGGTATGTACAATAACAGGATATGTATGGCTTGTACATATGGGACAGAGTAGTAGCATAATAGCCATCCAAAATGGAAGGAACACCAAGTAACCATGGACAAACGATCTGTAGCAGGTGCAATGTGGGCAACAATGAAGTCCGACAGGTCCATGTGTAAACACATGTGCAGTGGACACAGTAGTGTCACCTTCCCATGGTAGTGTCCAGTGAACAGCAGAGGTGGGTGTCAACTGCATGTCTACACAGTACTGCTGCTGTGGTGGTACCATGACTACGTGTCACTCAAACAGCAAGGGAGCTATCACATGAACAGTGCCACTGTGTGTCCCTGTGGGATGTGCACAGGACCTATGTTCCACAGCACGGTGTGTGTTGTGTCTGCGTAAGTAACACAGAAGCCCAGCCCATGCAATGTGGCATGTGTGCACATATCCATGAGTGGTCCGTTCACACTGCCATTGCCATGTATGAGTACTACATGCATCAGTAATGTGGAGGACATGGTCCATGTCAGAGCAGAAGACACCCCTGTGTATGTGGTATGCAGATGTGTACAGATGTGTTACCCGTCTGTCAGCCGCATATGTAAACTGTCTGAGCCTGGTACACATCATGGCATGATAATGCTGTGCCATGTAAAGTCATAGCCATTGTGGAAGGTACACCACGAATGTGGTATTGTAACCCTGCCCGTGTGTAGATGTGTGTATGCACAGGTACAATGGCTACCTATGTACCAGCATCACACACAGTACAGATAGGTGTGGCCCTGCAGATGTGTACCCATGCCACAGTGGAATACGGCAACCACAGCACCATGTGGGGCATGTGTGTGTACAGCAACCATGTACAATCTGATATGCATGTACAGGGACAGTATCCATGTGATACTCAGTGGATGAATGGCATGAA